>NC_052409.1:7459604-7740780 GCF_009389715.1 Phoenix dactylifera | reverse complement strand
TGTCGTAAAATACACGCTCCTATCGATGAGAAGTAGACATGCACACAGGTGAGCAAAACAAATCAGCATAATCCAAAAAAACATGCACGCAAGTCAAAATTTGTTCAGATAATATTTGAATTATTGCCATGGAAGGATTACTCAAATATGTTAGATTATAGAGGAAAAGTGGTGACAAATTCACCAACAAAAGAAGAAAGATTATTATTTTTAAAATCAATAAAGCTTGCATGACATGGCAACATGTAAATTTTATCCTGTGCTTTATCTCTCTACATTATTTTTCAGGAAAGAAAATATCATTACAGTCTTATAGCAAGGTCAATGTTAGACAACAATACTGGAAGCAGTGAGCATCAAGTATATCGCTCAAGAAAGCTACAAGAAGAATGATGTGGGTGTATGGTATTCGTCAATATCATTTATAGTATCAAGCAATATCAGACAATATCATTTCTGTACCGATGGCTTATGCCTACGTAATGCACCTTTTTTACATCTCTCTTCCCACAAAAATTACAAACCTCTCATTGCTTTTAACGTAAGACCGCTAAAGAAATGTAGATAAAGTTGAGGCAATCAGCTACAGCAGCCATTGAATAAACAGATCAGGTCTGTAATTCTCAGAACAAGCACATACCATTAAAGATCAGAAAGTAGTCAATGGAAGAAAAAAAATGATAGTAATAGAGACAGAATTTATTCCCGATAACTCATCAAATGAGGAAGGCAACTTTTTGCAATGCAACATCGTAAAAGCAAACCTTTGTCAGAACACAACGGTCTTCTTCAACTCATATGGCAGGACCCGAAGTTCACAATATGATTTTATTGCCTTTCCCAGACATTGCTTTTCTAAGTTCTCTGACTTCTGTACAAAACTTCGTAGATTATCTCTATGAGAAACTCTCTCAACCTGTCATGCATATAACCATCCAAAAATGCAACAGGCATGTGATGGTTAGCATTGTGTAAATCAGGAACATAATGAAAACAGATGGGCATTACCCATGCATGATTGCACAAATAGAATCATACACACAAATAATCTCATTCCAACCCCTGTCCTGCCCACCCACACTCTTGGTGTGCGATAAAGGTGGGAGTGCCATCAATTATCTCATCTAAATGATGGAAGAATTACTGTCAAACAACTTGTGCAAGGACCTTCTGAGGTTCAAACATGAAACCTCCACTCAATAAAAGAGAGGTGCACACAAAAGGCTAAAGCTTGTTTACAACTAAGGTTGAAAAATAAGCCACCAGGTTAAATGCATAATGCTTGTGATATGTTTAGACCTTGCAACTCCATTTGAGGCAAATTAGCTGGCTGGCTGAAAGCTGAGATGGATGCTTAATAACTTAGATCAATAGGCTTAGTGCAACAAGGAAAAAGTGTTTTCAAAATGCAGCTGTACTAATATCGTAACATTTCTTTCAAAAAAATGGTAATATAGTGCAATTAGAGAAGATTAAAAATTAGTTAAAGAGAATGAAGTAGTATGACTCAGTATTATGCAAAAGGACTTCACCATTTGTTCAATAATTGGACCTGCATCAAGTCCTTCAGTTACAAAATGACTTGTTGCACCAATCAATTTCACCCCTGCATCATAAGCCTGACAATCATGAAATAGCCACAAATGAGACATACAATTACAGATGCTGCCAAACAACTAAGAGGAAAGCCATAAATTGAATACCTGTTTGGAACGGATTCCCGCCCCTGAAAGATGGAAGAAGACCATGATTGAATGTTGATTATATCCTTACCCCATAGCTATCCAAAAATCTACCAGACAAAATCTGCATATTCTTATATCACACAAACAGTTTGACTTCACGAGACAACAGGTATTCTAGTATAGGCTACAACAAATAAAAGGATGCTTCAAGAAATGTTTTGATGGAATAATGAAGATTGTTGATCCAGAAGGTCATTCGATTCACTGGGAGCAAGAACTACACATCAGAAGCTACATTACAAGCCAAAGCTTCCAAAGGCCATTACTTCTTAGTATTGACATCCAATCGAGGTGCTTTTTCTTTTGAAATCACATGAATTTTTGAGATTACAATCGCTGCAACACCCCTAAAAGGTTTCGACAACATGGAAATCAGGCCATATGACAACATTTGGACCTCCTAATGGCTGATCAAAGTAAACTTACTTTTTAGGATAGACGTTGACTAGTCATAGCTCTTAATCTAGGAAAGAATTAGATGAGATAACTAAAGATAAAGTTGATATAAAAGGTTGAGCTCTAGCTCCAAGAGAATTTTAGCTTTTTATGATTATTTTCGCTTAGTCATGACTATTTTGGAAAAGCTGTGGTCTTCCAACTAGAGAGGATCTGATATCAGATTTTGTAAGGATGGATCTCATTAATGCTACACAAGAGACTGTAATAGTTTTATCATTAAACTAATGAGAGAGGGACCTAGAACCCTATTTTCATAATTTTTTTTCTTACTTTTTCTGTTCTTTAAAGAGTCTAAGTTAAGCGGGGTTGAAGGAATTTCTTCCTTCTCCCTGATTGGATCATTTGTATTAATTCTATACATAAATTAATTTGTAATCAATAGTTTCTTAACTTGTTACTATGCATAGCACGGTTCATTCTAAACTATAGGGTGTTTGGATGTTTGGCTATGATGTTCGTTGGCTATATTACATAGCAGACATGAAATGTTCATGGAAAAATATGTTGGTAGAATCATCTAGTGAAGTTTGAAGCCTTAGATCCTTCATTTTCCTAAAACATATAGAAGCTGGCTAATATCAATGAAATCAGGCTCCCTCAAATTGGAGGGCATTGAACCTTTATTTCTGTCTCCTTATCCCCACTGCTTCAGACTTCTGAAGACCATAAGAATATTATATTTTATCGTTAGTCTAAACATGAAACTGAAAACAAAAAAAAAACATATAAATTTAAGCCTCTAAAATCTTAGTAGTTAAAGCATAAGCAACATTCTAAAGACTTTCAACAGCAAATTCTGGAAAATTAAAAAATAGATTAGCTTCAAATTTAAGTTACCTGCATATATCTAGCAAGTACAAGAAAATCAGTATCTTTAACCCAAGTTCAATATCTCGTCTTCTCTTTATTTCCTGGAGAAGTCGGTAAGCAATGATAAGGAATCCCGTGTCTTTCAAGGAAACCGTATAACATGAGTATTGGGAGCTCTCTCATGGTTGCTGCTGCAAATGCATTATGGATTTGAAAATTAATAACAGAACAAATGTATGCACAAAAAAGGAATTCAACAATATATTTCACCTTATGACACATTTGATATCCACTGGCAGTCTACCATCCTGCCATTCATGTAGTAAGTCACCCAAACAATGTTCCTACAACAGTAAATTTACAAGTCATCAGTCGTCATCACCATTCTCATCATCCTCCAATTTTTCCAATCCAAATGAGGTCAAACATGGCAGCATAGCTCATGTAGGGAAGGCTCCATGGAAGGGTTGAACTGCTTTTTTAGGAAGAGAGTCTGTTTAAAATCTAAAAATATGGTCCTATTAAATTCTTAATTATTGATGCATAGCAAACCAAATAAACAAGAAGTAGTTATTAATGCTCTCAAGATTTTCTGTTCAGTATGTACTTGAATAAGATACTGCTATAACCTTATATGGTCGGGAAAAGTTAGACCATAAGTTTACTTTTCAGTCATATACTCAAAACTACAAATAAAATTACTTCTAGAAGAATCACAAATAGAAAAAGGATCACACCTGCTTTGAAGCAAGAACTCCATCTTATGTTTTGGTTTCTAGATCTGGAACTCGTACAATAGATATTTTAGGCATTGAAAAATTTGACAAATTTTGAGAAATCATTGTCCATCAGAACCCTCGGCCAACGTGCAGGATCAAATACGAATTCACTGCCAAGTTGCATCAGTAGGAAGTCTTAGATTTACTTTAACCAAGTAAAATATATTTAAGATGCAGTTCAAATCCAGCTACCTATGAATTTATGAGTATCCAGGCATGAGGCCATGAACCTCAAGCTAAATACCTCACCATGATAAGGCGCATATCAAGTGTATCAACCACCCACTAAGTGACCCTTTTCTTTTCTTTTGTTATTTGAAAATTTACTTTATCATAAGTAGTTCGGCATATTTGTTGCATTAGCCATCAGACTCCAGGGAATGTTAGGTTAAGAATCATATCAGTAGCTTGCCCAATCAGAGGTAAACATCTGACACCAGCTCCCACCATCTCTTTAGGATAAGTAATTATGTGCCTCCTCGACTGAATTGTGGAACTTCGCAATCTAATCTGTTGGGACATAGATAGTTCTTAGGTATTTTCACCCACTGTTGAGTGCTAGTTGTCTTGGCTTTGATGACAGTTATCTGTTACTTCAGAATCCATGCCCCTTAATCTTAAGATAGTGTTCAAATCAAACTGCATGTATCAGTGGGTAATCATCATCATATAGTATGTGCCAGTGTGGTAGATATGATGCTCGCCAATGAATAACAATCCTCCAGGCTTTTGTTCCAGCCTTCATCATTAGGTGCTCTAATTTTCTGGGCTCCTAACTGCATCAATCAAACTTAAGCATCTACTATTGAAAAGGGCTGAACCAGGGAAGCACATTCTTGAGGGTGGAAAAACAAAACCTAAATTCGAACCTACTCTTGGTGATTCTGATTGTTCTCCATATGTATAATTTCCTGCACAGACGTGATCTCATTTTGAACTTCCATGGCTTTAAAACCTCCTTACTGTCAAAAGAAAATTTTAGGCAGAACATCTCAAAATCAACGTGTTTTTCTTTTAAAAAAAAGAATTTCACACAGACCTGTCAGTGGTATAAACATTGATTCACAGGAAAATATAAGTTGGGTTGGAAGTTTCTTTTCCACCAAACCTACAAGCAAGAAGTTGTAAAATGCTTTGTAAAGGTTATTTTTTTTTATTAATTGGAAAAAACAAGCCAGTAGGCCATTTGGGCTAAGGACTCTAATCATTTTTTATGTGATTTTACAATTGCATCCGTCACATAAAAATTATCATAGGATGAATATCATCCTTATAATTGATGAATGATAATCGTAAAGGACTAATAAGCATCAACATCATTTTGCTTAGGCGGACTCTTGAGTGGTTATATTGTTATGATTTAACGGGTCAATTGAAGGATCTGCTATCTAGTTGAATGTTTTTCTTTCCATTTGTGCATTTACGTATTGGTTGCAGCCCAAGATGGAAGAATTAAAAAAAAAAGGTTATTACTGAATACATGTTAATTTCCCCCTTCCCCTTATATCACAACTACTGACCGCTCCCTCTTTGCTTGTCTACTTGTATATGTTCCCCCCCCCCTTTCCATCCTTCAATATATTCTCTACCACTTTCACAAAACAACTATCTGAATTTTCCCCTTTTCCTCTGCCCCTGTTCCTTCTCACTCCTTTCTTCCTCTCTTATATTAGGCTTCAAGGTTTCTTATAATAATTCCAACGTACTTTGGACGTGGAGATTTTGAGGTGCTAAGGACAATAATTCCCACAAGATATGTCATCCTTCACATGATGAATTCGAGGCATGAGAAGGCACAATGTAAGCCAGTGGATTTATAACTCAGAATTGATGTAGTAATCTGGACAAATTTCCACAGTTATCCACTCTTTAAAACAAACGGAGATGTCTTATGTATACAAGCAATAAATCAAACACATGATGTATTATGGCTGAATTTGGCGCTTGAAATTGAATACCTCGGACGGTTGGCTAAAATCAACAGAATTTCTGAGTGGGCGCATTAATTGTGAAGAGAAAGGAAATATAATTGGTGCTTGAATCAACCGATGAAACCGTACAAAGCTTGAATGCGGTTGCAATTAAAGTTTAGAGAATTAAACCAAATGGAGGGTTGAAGGAAGCAAAGATATCCAACCTTCGGGAGTAGAAGACGCGCCTGTCTTCGGGAACGAAGACATCGACGCTGTGGATGTTCCCACCATGCGAGGCTATGCACTCCGACAGCTTGGCGACGATGCCCACCGTGTCCTGGCCGCCACCACCACCCGAACTCAGAAATTGTCACGGAAGAAAGACCGAACCAGCTGCTGTGGGTTGGCAAATCATACTTACAGGGCATTGAAAGACGTGAACTCCATAAGTGCTGCCGGCGACGGCGGCGGTGGAGGAATGGGGGGCACGGAAGAAGGTTTCCGGCGATCTGGAGGATCGAGGAGGAGGCGGAGGAGGAGTAGGCGGTGCGTCGGAGGAGAGTCATGGGGTCAAGGTCTGGCTCTGTTCTTCCGATCTCTTTTCTTGCGCGTGAGAGAGAGGGGGGGAGAACGCCATGAGGTAGCGAAGGGGCTTTGTCGGGATCTACCATCACTGTCATTATCTAATCCCAACTCCCTTTGGTCGCAAATCCTTCAACCCAATTTATTGGATGCTTGTGTTTGCATGGCGAGTGACGACCAGCCTGCCCGCGTGTGGTTGCGGAGAGAGCGGCGCGCGGGAAAAGGCTTTTTTTTTACTACCCATATCGCCAGCGGTTGCCTTTTATATTCGTGTGTATGGAAATTTAAAATATTACCGATGTCAGACCAAGAAAAATTGTGTTTGAAATATTTTAATCCTTCTACTATTTTCTTGTTCTCACTTCTCACCCAGTAGTAGGTTTTTCAAACCCTTCAGGGGTTACCATACCAGGCCGGATTCAAATATTTGAGTAGAATTTTGCCCCACTCTAAAGATTTTTTTGAAATAAAATCTTGATCTTGCAAGCAAAATAGCAATTCGAACCGGGCATGTAACATGGCTGCAGATTCCATAGAATATGACTCAAAAAAATATGCAAGTTCTTGAAACTTGGGTCATACCCTATAAAATATGCAGTCGTGCCGCATGATGAGTTTGGGGCATAACAAAATATCTAACTGATCTTAGATTATAGGATGGTTGCAACCCTCTAGTTCTCAAATATAAAAAAAAAGATTGTTGGTGATTATTATGATCTTTATAATTATTTTAATTGGGAAAAACAAAGCCTAGCCGAGCTCCATATTTCATTCTATCTCCATGCTATCTCATCCATGTTCCCTTCTCATCCACACTCTCCAATCTTGCTCGTCTTTTCTCTTTCTTATTTTTTGTTAAGAACGCTATGGAAAAATATTTCTAGTCCCTCCAATTTAAGAAAAACAATGGCAGAAATTTACAATTCTTCTTTTTAGGAAGATGATATTAAGTTTGGTGTGGTTAATTGCAATTTATTTTGTTTTTTTCTTCTTCTCATATATAAATAAAATTTACCATACCAAAAAAGATAAATGTATAGCTTTATAATTATTTCCTTCGCATGCTATTTGCCAGTAGAGTTAATTATAATTATCTAATATTCTTGTTCCCTTCCATGTCAATGTCATCTCATAGTGCTCGCCTCTCCTTTCTCCGAACTTGGTATTTATTTTTGCCCCCTTTAGGGTCAAGCTCTACATTGAAACTGTTTTCAATATATCTCTCCCCAAAGAAACTTCCAAAAATCCATCTAGCAAAATATCTTTTTGCTCAATATTGAAGATTCGGAGAAAAGGGGCCAAATTCCCTTAAAATAATAAGGCTCCGACGAATCAACCACATAACAAGGAGCGTACTAAAATTGGCATCGATGATGGCATGCATCACCAAGTTCTTGTGTTGCTCACCGAGTATGGAGGATACAAGGATGGCGATTCAAACTTTGACTTTATTGATGCTCAAATAAAATTTGTGAGGATGTCATCTCATACTTTTATGTTCAAGTCCTGATGTTCCTAGCTAGGCTAAGAGTTCAAATCCATTTAGATCTAATCACAAATACCACTATCAGCTTATGGTCAGCCTTAATGGATCCATACCGCAGTGTTCCCTAGTTCACATAGGTTATGGGGCAGAAGTTATTATTTGGGTTTCTTGATCCTGTACAAGTATCTAGGATCTACTCAGCGAATAATCGATGCGAGACTAAACATACGTCCGCACGGGTCCTCACAATATTAAATACGGATCATCCTAAAAAACAATCCTATTTTTTCTTACAAGATTTGAACTTTGAATGAGTTATTTCTATAAAATTTCTAATATTATGCATAACTATTTTATATATAATAATAAATTAAACAGATGCGGTATCAACCATCCATTTATATTCTCACCTAAGCCCAGCACCACCGGACATATAAGATATCACAAAATTTTGGCAGGAACGCGTACCCCAGTTGTGAATGGAGTTGTCAATGGCTTTATAGGAGGAATAAATACCTTTGGAGGTGATGAAACCAAAGAAGAGGAACCGGACATGAATCTATCTCTACTCAACATCCAGGCTTTTGCTCCGGATCTGAAAGCGTATTAGAAGATTTCGACATCCAGAATTCTTTGAAAGCTTTTGCTATGCTTTGAATGTTGGTAATTATTTTTTAACTAGAATTTTTTAGTTTCTTTTTAACTGGATTTTAATTAGCTTTGGCTGATGCTTGATTTGCTGTATCCTTTTCTTTGTAAGACAACTGAATTGACGTTCTGTGTTATTATATTATTATGTGATTGCTATGATGTTAATTTGTTTTTGAGATTTTAAAATTCTCTAGTCTGCTTTTTTTTCTCCCCCTTTTTCCTCTTATGCTCATTTTAATATTTATGCATAATTGGTGGTATTTTTGAAGCACACTTAATTAATTCAAACATGATTAATTTCCATGGTTTTGCTTAAGTCAAGAGCAATATCGAGAAAAGAAGGAGTACATTAATTTCCTGCCTTTGATCCCAATATGCACCAATGATTTGCATCGTTATATTGGAATTTTAAATTCTTACTGAATCTCTGAAAAGAAAAAAAATAAGGGGTCATTTTATTTTGTACAAACAATGCTAATGTTGGATAGAGAAGAAAAGGGTGAAGGCTAGTGTGCTATGATTGTTGTGTATCATTATTCTTGAAATTTGATGCATTAGAACATGTTTATGGTAATAATGAATGTCTTCATGGAAGTCAAAGAGACCTGCAACCTTGTATTTTTTTTTCAGTAATTGCAAAGCAGTCCAGTGGCCACTTGCCTGCTAGTTTCTAACATAGTTGATATACTGCTCCACTGTAAAAAAAAGGTTTTGCTAAATTGAATTCCCAATTCTCATCCCTTAAAGATATCCCAAGCTTTAAGAAGCAATACAAGGCAATTGAAAGGGCGGAGGTCGGTTGGGTGTTGAAGGCTGGTCAAATGAACATGAAAAGAAGTTATGAGACAGGAAAAAAGGAGATTGATCAAAGAAATCTAACAACTTAGAGAGACCACTCTTTGGATTTGCATTGACTGGGTGGGAGACATGCAATATATGCAAAGGTAAAGCCCTTTCTTCTCTGATGATGGTTGTTTGGACTTGGGTGAATCATGTCCAGGTGTTTGTTTATAATGGTAGAAATACCACGCTGAGAAAGATAGAAAATAGAATGGAGATGGTTAAGAAAGTGAGCTCTATTAATTTCCCTAGGATTATGCTTTAGCATTGATGATTTGTTGTATAATGTTGGTGATAAGATTATGTCAAGAGTTTGTTGTTGAAGATTTTGCAGAAATATTTTTTTTGAATACAATAGTCCTATGAAAAAACCCATAGAAATTAATTCGTACTCATGGGTCGAACAGTATTAAGGAGAGAAATTAGCTTGAGCATTATTTAGGTTCTACGTATTGGAAGAGGATGCTTTTAAGTTTTAATTGCTACCTATTATTTTTCTTAATGAAGGAAAAATAATTTGAAGAATACCCATAACCAAATTCTCAGTCCTCAAGTGATGAAAAGAGCTGTACTAGTAGATATATGCCAAGTAATTATGTTATTTCTCAAATTTTTCATTTTTATTTTCTGGGATTCCTGAATCAACAAGAGAAATGGGTCAAGGCTAAGTCCAGAACTTGCACTCTGATAATGCATTCCCATGGCGAAAGATCTGTAATATTTAGTTTGATGGAAGGACATGGAGATGCAGAAAGTCCTCCATTAAATTTTTGACGTTGAATCATAAGAAAAACAGAGACAAAAATCAGTCCTCCCTTGGAATTGATTTCATGGATTGCAGCAATGAGTTGTAATATCATGACCTTATAGAAGTTTTGGATCATCTTGAAGAGGAAAAAGTGAGGAGGAAAATATAGGAATAAATTACGTTGCCGAATCCACCATGCTTTAGTTAACTATATATATATAAAGCAATTTAAACTCACATAAAATCTGAATTTAAAGGTTCCAAAATTCTCCTAACTTAATAGTGTTGGAACAAAATGGCTAAAATCCATATTTGAGATATAATGTCCATTTGAAGCATTTATAGCTTATAGTTCCTATTTTTCATTCACAAACACTGGGGTTTATATATTTTCCTTGAGATGCAGCTCTCAATGTTACAATGACTTGCATGTTTTTCCAAAAGAGCCAAGTAGTTACTGAATTGACTAATGCATGAGGATTGCTTTTCTCTGCACTTGAAATGGTACTCATAATTGAGGGTGAAATTTGGCACCATATATTAAAACATTTAGATATTTGATCATATAAGCCCTTACACCAAAAAAAAAGAAAAAAGATACTATCTTATTTGGTTCTAATCATGGTACGTACCGTACCGATGCTCTGGTATGCCAAAAAATTCCGTATCATAATATACCAATATTGTGCTAGTGTACTGAGGTGGTGAGCCTTGGTTCTAACAAATCAAACTCAAGCTAAACCAAAATATAATGGGTAATGATCCTATAGATTTTACCAGGTGTTACATTACAAGCAACCACCAGTTGGTCAATATGGATCCATGAATACCTCTTGAAGTAGAGTAAGATATAACTAGATGAAAATCTTTTGTTTGTGTTTGCTTCGCAGGTATAACATTAATTTGCAAGCTATGTTTACTGGTATATCTTGTAAGAATGGTTTAAGGTCATTTTGTATCCCTATGATCATGCTCTGTGTGTGCTAGAAGGCTGGAAAGATTTAATTTTTTATCCTACTCCAGTTAGAGACAAACATGAAAGGCATCGTAAAATACTTTCAAATTATATTTATAGGAAGGAGTGCAATCTAGTTAATATTATATAATGGACATGCTGTTTTCAAGGCTAAACTATTAACCCTTAATTACGAATTAATCTTATTGTAATCATGCAATCATGTATGTGCGATTTGCATGCACTTGAAAGTAATTACCATTGTCCAACAAGATCAAGGACAATGAGGGGCTTGAATTTGTGCATATCAATATCAAATAGAAGTTACTTTCTCTTCTTTCTTTTTTTAATAAAAGTGAAAGTATATTTGCAGAGGTTAATGAATACAACCTCTTGCACCAGCCAATGTTTGGGTAGCCAGCCTCAAAGTTATTTAGACATAATGTTCCAATCTGGTTTCAAAATCCTTGATGCTTTATGTTACCTATGTTGGGGCTTTGATGCTTTTGATCACCACTAATATATTTTCTTTCTTGCTTGAAAAGTTGACGATTAGTTAATTAAAACCATCATATCATTGGCAACCTAAAAGAAAGACTTTGACCTTCTTGTTTTTTCTAATCCGGCATTTGACTTTTCTTGTACTCTCGTACGTGAGTGCTAATCTGTCCTTTTTTTGCTCGCTTAGTAATTGCAGGCAACCCCACAATTGGATCCGTCGCCATCCTCAACATGGCGAGTTCTAACGATGCTTGATGATCTTTTGTCAGATTATATTAATATCCAGAGTTTAAATTATAATATTTTCGAAGTAACGTAAGAAAAAGGATTAATTAAAAGCAAAAGAAACAAGCAAAAAACTGGAAGTAAGGAACAAAAATAGCAGGAAAATGTCACTCTTCCTTGACAAATCGACTCGACAAACCCACTCACTAAAATTTACGTGAAGCATCAGCCACAGGCTTCTGCACCAATGCAGCCGGGGAACCGCCGCCTCCGCCGCCGCCCCCCTGTTGCTTGCCAACCACCGCCGCCGCCTTTCGGTTAGGCGTCGCCTCTCGTAGCATGGACAGCACATCCCTCATCGTGGGCCGGTCCGCCGGTTTCTTGCTAGTACAAAGCAGCGCCAGCCGGAGCACCAGCATCATCTCCTCCCTCACCTCCTTGCACCCGGCCACCGCCGCCGGGTCCAGCACCTCCCACGCCCCTCCTCCTTCCCCTCTCACCACCCTTGCCCTCACCCACTCCACAATGCTGTTTCCCTCGCCGTACTCCGCCTCCACTGATCTCCTCCCCGTCACCATCTCCATCAGCACCACTCCGTAGCTATATACATCACTCCTCGCATCCACCTGCAGCGTGTATGCATACTCTGCACCACCATTAGCAAATTATTCAGTTCGCCAAGCTTTACAACAACTACACGGTTAGCTCGATATCATTGCTTTCTAGTTTCATGGCTTACCGGGGGCGATGTATCCGTAGGAGCCGGCGATGACGGACATGGTCTGGTTGGCAGTCTGGATGAGCTTGGCCACGCCGAAGTCCGCCACCCGCGCCTCCATCTCGGCGTCCAGCAATATGTTGCTGGGCTTGAGGTCACGGTGCACGATCACCGGCTCACAGTCGTGGTGGAGATAGCAGATCCCCTGTGCGATCCCCACCGCGATCCGGTATCTCGTCTCCCAATCCGCCGCCATCCCGCCGCCCTTTCCGGCGGCGGCGCCACCCCGCCGGTGAAGGAGGTCCTCCAGGCTCCCGTTCGGCATGTACTCGTAGAGCAGTAGAGTTGTCTCCCGGTTGGTACAGTAGCCGAGTAGCCGGACGATGTTCCGGTGCCGGACGGAGCCCAGCACCTCCACCTCCGCCGCCGCCACACCGCCCTTCTTTCTTATCGTCCTCCCTGCTTCTTTTTGTGGTCCCCACAGTTTCTTAACCGCTATGACCTCGCCACCTGGCATCTCGGCGCGGTACACCGTCCCCATAGACCCCACTCCGATGATCCGATCGCTCCCGGCCACGCAGTCGGCCACGTCCTCCGCCGTGAAGTTAAGCCGCTGGAATGCCGTTAACCGCCACGGCCCCGGCACCCGCGGGCCCAACCCCTCCTCCTTCCGCGCACGGGACCACCGCGTCCCGAGGATCAGCACCACCAGCCCCGCCCCCACCGCGCCGGCGGCGATCCACACGATCGCTGTCCCCGCCGAACCTCGCGCCGGCGGGGCATCCTCCCGCTCCCCGGCCGCGGTGGAGACGCCGCCTCCCGCCGCGCACGGTCGCCCTACCGGCCCGCCGCAGAGGCCGGCGTTCCCGGCGTAGGCGGAGGGGTGGAGGTTACGAAGCACGGCGCCGGAAGAGGGGACCTCACCCGCGAGGTGGTTGAACGACACGTTGAAGCTCTCCAAAGTGCTGCAGTTGTCGAACGCTGGAGGGATCGGGCCGGTTAACCCGTTCCACGAGAGATCCACGTCCGTGATTGACGGAAGCGCGGCGAGCTCCGCCGGAATCGTCCCGGTGAGCCGATTCCGGCCGAGCTTAAGGCTCACAAGCTTCGAGCACCGGCCGACGTCGGTGGGGATTTCGCCGCGCAAATCGTTGGCCTCCATCTCCATCTTGTAGAGATTTCTACACCCGGCCTCGAAATTGGGAATCTCGCCGTACAAATCACAGTAGCTCGCCGACAAGATCTGGAGCCTCGGCGCGCTCCAGATCGCCTCCGGCAGCGACCGCCGGAGGGGGTTGCCGGAAACATTCAAGAATTCGAGCCTCGGGGCGGTGCCCAGATCCGGTGGAATCCCTCCCGACAAATTATTGCTACTAAGGTCCATGTAGGTGAGGTTCGGCAGCGAGCCGAACCCGGTAGGGATCGGACCGGATAGCCGATTCCCCTCGATCCGGATCCGCCAGAGAGAGGAGCAATTAGCCAAAGCGGGCGGGATCTCGGAGTCGAACCGGTTCGCGAAGAGGATGAGCCGAACGAGACGGTTCCCGGAGCAGAGTCCGGACGGGATAGGGCCGGAGAACGAGTTGGAGGACACGTCCAGCCTCTCCAGCCGCCCGCCGGATCCAAGCTTCTGGGGGAGCGCGCCGGTGAGGGAGTTGTTCCAGAGAAGGAGCGCCTCGAGATTCGGGAGCTCGCCAATACCCGGCGGGATCTCGCCGTCGAGCGCGTTGTTCATGAGGCTGAGGAGGGTGAGATTGGCCAACGGGGAAAGCCCGGGCGGAACGCCCCCGGAGAGGCGGTTATCCGAGAGGTCGAGCACCTTCAGAGCTCCCATGCCGGAAAAGCTCCCTGGAATCCGGCCGGAAAACCGATTCTTGAAGAGGAACAGCGATTCCAGCCGTGTGAGGTTACCGAGCTCCGGCGGGATATCGCCGGAGAGATTCGCCGACGAGATGTCCAGGTATTGGAGCTCCGGAAACCCCCCGAGCTCCGGCGGAAGGCCGCCTTCATACGAATTGTAACCGATCTCCAGATGCTCGAGCTGGGAGAGCGAGCCTAGCTGGAGCGGCAACCACCCGGTGAGCAGATTTCCGGCGAGGTGGAGAAATCTTAGCCGCGGTAAGCTGCCGAGCCCGGTGGGAATGCCGCCCTCGAAGAAGCTCCCCCCGAGGTTGAGGTGCTCCAAGAGCCGGAGCTTGGAGAGGCCGTGAGGAACCCGGCCGGTGAAGCTATTGCTGTAGGCGTCGAGGTACGTGAGCCGGCGGAGGCCGGCGACGGCAGCGGGGAAGGAGGAGTTGAAGTCGTTGTGGCTGAGGTCGAGAGTTTGGAGGCGGCGGAGATCGAAGATGGCAGGCGGGAGGGGGCCGCGGAAGGCGTTGCCGCTGAGGTTCAGGTGGACGAGGGAAGGGTAGAGGAGGCGGACCTCAGGGGAGATGGTGCCGGAGAGGTTCCGGCAAGAGAGGTCGAGAGCGGTGACCTCTCCGGCGGCGGAGCAGGTGACGCCGCTCCAGGAGCACCAGGGAGGCGGGCCGGCGGCCGTGTCCGAGTGGTAGGACCAGTCTTGGAGCGAGGACAGTGGGTCGACGAGAGAGGACTTAAGAGAGAGAAGGGCGAGGAGTGGAATGGGGGCGCCAGCAGCGGCGACGGCGAGGAGGAGGAGGAGGACGAGGAGGAGGAAGGGGGAGGTGGCGGAGGTCATGGTGGTGGCGGTGGAGGGGAGGAGGGGGGAAGGGGCGGGGAATATAAGCGAGGGAGGAGGGCAGCAGCGCTTTTGGGGAGTGCCGGGAGGAGGGGGTGCCTCATGATTGGGTTCACCGCGGTGGAGATGATTTCGGGTCTCCCAATTCTCCCTCCCCTGCCTCTTTTTTTTAGTCCTCTCTTGTCTCTCTCTCTTTTTTATTGCGTTTTAGTTCATGGTAGTCGGATAACGGGTTCAAGCTGAATGGCCCACCATATGTTTAGGTGCATATATTAATATAGATGCATGAAGGTGATTAATTGGTATAAAAATCGCGTAAGCGTGACAAGGGGGGACACGGGATCCGAGAAAGGTGGTAGGTTTTGTTTCATTAGAGTTGTGGATGGTGGGAATTTTGACGTACGAGTACTTTTATGATTGATGGGTCTGCAACATTCTCCCCGCCTTGGAATGTTTTGGGGGACTGGGTTCCGGTGCTGCTGCGGCAACGTGGACCCCGGTCTGGCCCTTAGATCTCCAACCGGACGGGTAGGATGAATCCCCAGGGGGTGCAGCAGAGACACGTCTCAGTTTCCTTACGTGGCAGTTACCTGCAAGGGTTAAAATCTCACCTCCGTGATCTATGAAGAGACCTTGGAATGGGCATCGGTGGCAATTTGTGGAAATGGACGAAAAAGGTCAAGAACCGGACTCATCTTTGTATTAGACCTTCACCACGATGGGATGGTCTATTATGCAGCGGATCGCTGTAAGAGCTTTTTCTGGAGAAACCAAACAGATGTTCTCACTTCTTTTTTTCTAATTTTATTAGTTATATTCATATTTGTATGATGTAAGAGCCAGTGTATCAAAAAAAAAAAAAAAAGATTGAGATATAATATGATCTATTAAGATGTGTTGTATTATATCACTAAATTAGATTTGGAGGGTTCCTCCTTATTGCAACATGAAAAGAAACTAAGAAGTGGACATAATGAAAAGATTCAAGACACTTACCAAGATTTTGATGCCCATCAATACCTTTGAATATATTTTTTGAGATAATTTCCATTATTAGATTTCAAGCTAGCAATCAAACTAAAACTAAAACAATTTTTTCACCCTAGTTCCTCTAAGGAATATCCTTTAAGACGCAGGGAGAAGCTAAGCTTAGATTGCATTTCATTTCATTTCATAGTTCCATTTTAACACCCATTTTAGTATCTTTTTAATAATTTCTTAATATATAATATCCCCCCGCTCATGAGTTGAGGGCTTCATATTGAGTATCTTTACTAATAACCGCACAATTATGAAGCAAAAAAGAAAAGCTTAGATAATATCTAAGACAATGTCTATTTGTGGTCATTTTATGAGCACTTATTTATTGATCTTTCTTAATGAAGGTACGAAATCGTTATTTTGTTTTAAATTGCATGTATTACAAATTCTGTACATATATCCCATGTCATCTTAGCACCATTCAAAATAATTATGGTAACCGCACCTCCAAACTTCAACATCTATCCATGGAAAATCAATAAACTTCCTGACTCTAAAGAATGAATTCATTTTATGATGCAGTGATTAATTTTATCACCTATTCTCCAAGCTACTAAGCACTTCATCTTTATGAATGGTCTAGAAGGTGTAACATCTTTAATGCACAAAGAATGGAAAGGTATCATGCTTATAGAAATCACACTTGGAAATGATGGACAATTAGCTAGAGCAGGAGGTACCGTAGCGAAGCTGATTACAAAAGAGGGTAAATCGGCTATATTAAGATTATCATCTTGGGAGATCCGCTTGATATCTAAAAACTACTTAGCAATAGTCAAACAAGTGAGTAATACTGGGGTGAACCAAAAAAATTTGGATAGAACTGGATTTAAGTGCTGGCTATTTCCAGTGCTAGCCTTCTAGATCTTTCAAACCAAACTTCTTTGCAGTAAAATGGCCTTTTGCCAATAAATATATTTTTAAGTTAACCCACACATCCACGGATGTAAGGAAAAGTATCCAACATGATCTATTTAAAGTATCTCCTGAAACATGCAAGGACACTAATTGGCCAGGGATTATTTTTTTTTTCTCTCAGATTGAAGCCTAACTGACTAAATCAGCTTGTCTTTTCTTTCCTTGCTTTTCTTTTTTACTCTTTATCCTCCACTTAAAACCCCAAAAACAAAACATCTTTTATGCTTTACAGCTTAAAAGCAGTGCTTCTTAAATCGTTGCGGGCCAAATGGGGAACCGAGTGCAGGTGAGAGTTTTTGGCTGGCCCACGAGATTTCTGATGGTTTCTCCGAATCCGCCGACGATTGGTGATTCATCACAGAGTCAGCTCGATCACACGGCTCTCCAAACCTCCCGTAGTCCGCGGTCCACCCACTGGTCCCTGGCGGAACACAACACGATAAAATTATTAGAACAAAATGATTCCATTTGTAAGCTTGTCTTGAGGATTTGTAACTTTCTAATGTTTTAGGGTCATTTTTGTCATGTGAGTACTTTTCCTGTACGGCCTTTTAATGAACAATTCGGTTATTCCGTTCTATGCTCTTCTGTTCGTGATCTCCGTGGTCCAAATGGAGGATCCTGGGACGGGCACATTACCCATTATGCCCTCTTAGCTTTTCACTTTATTTCTGACGCAAAAGCTAATACAGCTTGATAAAGGTATGGATAAAGAAAATGCTATCTAAAAAGGTTGTAACTTATGTACTCTTGAGAGCAAAATGGAAATAGGTATTTAGATCTCAAATCTCTGTGATGCCATGTATTGTGTAATCCATGGTTTTGATTGCTAAGAGAGAGGTATGATAATTAGAGTAAGTCCCAATTTATGTAATCCTAATGGCCCTCACTATATAAAATAAACTATTATCTTTAAACTATATTAAAGTAGATTGCTTCTCGAAATTCTTAATTTTGAAAATGACTCTAATCAGATTACTCTATTAAAAAGATGAAATATTTTTATAATGTCATAAATAGATTTCTTTCTTGAAAGCCTAAATATGCTAGACTTCTAGTGAGGAAGGGATTTCAAAGGCTTCTTAAAAAATAAGATACTTCTGGAGATGAAGATATAAATATAATGACTAGAGAAAATAATTATATAAATTAATTATTTTTAAATCTTTTTACAATATAGGTCTTATTAAATTATTTTAGACTAAAAACTTTTGCAGTCGTATACAACTACATGTGTATTGTAACTAGTATTCTATCAATGTTTCAATAAATACTTAAATTTTATAAATAGTTAAAAAATTTATATCATTATTTATTAATTCATGTTATGTTAGGTAAATATGGCCATTGATTAGGTAGTCTTAAGCAAATAACTAATGTCATTTCCATTCTGTTTCAAGAAATAAGTAAAGGTCCTAACACAGCAAAATATAGGAATATCAATTTACTCCATTCCATTGGGTACATGATCTAACCCGCCTCTAATAGGATAAATTTTATCTAACCTGCGACGAGTATAGAAAATAATAAAATCTATTCCAAATTTGATCAGAATATATAACTCTTTACGAATTCCTTTTTTAAATTAAAAAAATAAATTTATATTAAAAAATTGATTTTCTAGTTTCAACCAACTCTACTTGTCCATTGATTTTACCCGTCCCACTATATCCCAAGGCAAGCATAGAATGAGTGTGGATAATAGCTTACTTGATTTAGATCCAACCTATTGGTATCCCTAAAGTAACACAATAGAATATACAATATGTGAAGATAAGAGAGAGAGAGAGAGAGAGAGAGAGATATAAGCATTTATTTTTTTTGTTTTTTTTACTAATATAGATGTTTCATGCACATAGAGTATGGATAATTTATCTTTTTTTCTCCCAAAAAAAATAAATATAGGTAACGGACTAACGGTATTGAAATGGGGCTCTTGCGTGCTGGGGTGACAGCACATTAACGAGTGGACGGAGAAGAGCAGGGAGGGAGGATCATGCCGGGAGTGACGGAAAAAGTAATGACCAAACGGTGGAAAAGGGAAAGTCGTTATGGCCGCTTCCGCCGGATGGTGGGGTACGTTATGATTGCGGAACAGCCTCGCTTTCCTCCCTGCCGGGCCCGCTTTTGCTTTAAGCCTTTAACCGGAGGTGGGCCCCGCGGCCGGTCTCCCCCAGCCCCGTCCACCAACCGCGACGCCTTCCATAACGCCACTCAAGTGGTTCCGTAGGCTCATCGCACCCCCACCTAGGGTAGGGTCACGTTTTCTCCTCCTAGTTTTTTTTTTTTTTTGGGTGTTATCCGGAGCAACGTTGGTGCACGTGTGAGGAGGCCAGTGGCGGGCCGTGCCATTAGGCGTGAAGGAGAGAGGGTCCCACAGGCGTGATCGGCGTGTCACACGCGTGGTGATGACGTGAACACGCGCCTGCAGGTTATGGACCCATGCGGTTGCCGAAGTACTTGGACAAATTTCCATGAAGGCATTTGTAAATATCAAGCAATATCAAGTTTTCTCATTAACAATTTCGTCGATGCTCGATGACGGTACGTAGGGTGGTGTAGACTTTGTTATATGAAGCCCGCATTTCATGATGGTGGCAGCAGATGGCTGCTAGCTGTTTGACACGTCGGTTCCGATAGCAGAGCTGCGAGCTGCCTGGGCGGGTCTGCATCATGCGCGGATGGTGCTGTAGGCCAGTTCGATTATTCTGAAGGGCGACTCGGCCACGGTTATCGGATGGATTCAGATGGGGTCGAGGGGTGACGGCACAGACTACCCCTTGATCTGTAATATAGGGATGATGATGAGAGATGGAAGGACCTTCCAGGCCAAGCATGTATTCAGAGAAGCCAATGGGGCGGCCGACTGGGTGGCTGCCTATGCGGCCCACCACTCAGAGTACATCTTTTGGTCAGGGAAGGAAGAGCTGCCATTAGTACTGTTGGCGACCGACCGCACCGGAACCCACTCACACCGGCACTGCCCACCAACGTTGGAAAACAAAGAGAGAATAACTCTCTCGCTCCCTCGACACCGGACTCAAGGATCACCGCTTCGCTTATCCCTACGAAGGGCAAAAGATTACCCCGTGATATCAATAGGGTAAAACACTTGAGCACCGCAGCGGATTATCAAACCAAAGGAAGAAGAAATAGGAAGAAGATAGCAAAGCAAACACAAAGATGTAACGAGGTTCGGCTACAAATAGCCTACGTCCTCCACCGCTCCAAATCTCAACTAGGATGAATAGATTACAGAGATGGCACACACCCGAACGATCACACGAGATCGCTCTACAAGAGATTCACACAGAATTCCCTTTGCACAAGAAGTAGGATCCCAATCCTCTTCTTCTCTAGAACCCTAGCCTCACAAACAAGAGTCTCTCTCAAATATACGGCCAATCGCTATACCCTAGGGCTCTCATGAGTCCTATATATAGTCTCAAGACCTTCAGATGATCATAGCCGTCGAAACGCCAACAAAACACCAAAAGAAAACTCATCCGTATGATTTCCGCGAGCTCGAGTCGACTCGGCTTTAGTTCGAGTCGACTCGGGCACGTCTGGACAACTTCCAGTATGACTGGCACGATCTCGAGTCGACTCGACTGTGGCTCGAGTCGACTCGACGATGCTTCGAGTCGACTCGACTGTAGCTCGAGTCGACTCTGACAGTCCAGACAGAAACATGGTTTTTCGGCCTTTCTTCTCCCGGGTCGACTCGATGGACCTCGAGTCGACTCGACTGTTCCCGAGTCGACTCGACTGAAGCTCGAGTCGACTCCGACAGTCCGCCAGACAGAAAACTATGCAGAATTGATTTTTCTTCAATTCTCTTCATCACCAAAGGTCTCCACATACCCCAACAATCTCCCACTTGGAGACCTTGGGTATATCCTCTTGTTACTTGGCTCTCCTCTGTGCTCCCACTGAAACTGAATCATCCTAGTGAAATAGGTACGATGCCTCCTCAACGTCTTCAAGCATGAAGACCAGCAGAAGCTGAACAACTCCTCAGCTTCTCCACCGTGACGACCTTTGTCAGCATATCTGCAGGATTCTGACTTGTATGAATCTTCTCCAACTTGACGAGTCCCTGCTCGAGCAATGACCTCACGAAGTGGTACCGTATGTCAATATGCTTCGTCCTCGAATGGAAAGCTGAATTCTTCGCCAGATGAATTGCACTTTGACTATCTGAATATAACATGCAATCCTTCTGCTCCTTCCCAAGCTCCTTCATCAAGCCTTGAAGCCATATTAGTTCCTTGCACGCCTCTGTGGCTGCCACATACTCCGCCTCCGTAGTCGACAATGCAACAACTGGTTGCAACCTGGAAATCCAACTGACGGCTCCACTGCCCAAGGTGAACAAGTACCCTGTCGTGCTTCTCCTGCCGTCCAAGTCCCCTGCCATGTCTGAGTCCACAAAGCCCTGTAACTGGATCTCAGAACCTCCATAGCACAATGACATGTGCTCCGTGCCCTTCAGATACCTCAGTATCCATTTGACCGCGCGCCAATGCTTCAAGCCTGGGCAGCTCATAAAGCGACTCACAACTCCCACTGCTTGAGCAATGTCTGGTCTTGTACACACCATAGCGTACATCAAGCTCCCCACCGCCGATGCATACGGGAATTTTTGACATATTGAGCTCCTCCACCCGCGTCTTTGGACTTTGCCCTTTGGAAAGCTTTAAGTGGGCACCCAGCGGTGTGCCAACAGGTTTGGCACCCTCCATGCAGAATCTCCTGAGTACTCGGCTGATGTACTCCGCCTGAGATAGTCTGAGGATATGTTTAGACCTATCTCTGCTGATCCGCATTCCAAGGATCTGTTTCGCTGCTCCTAGATCCTTCATTGCAAATTTTCTTGACAGCTTCAGCTTCAATTTTGCAATCTCATGCATGCTAGCTCCTGCAACTAACATGTCATCAACATACAATAGCAAGATAATGTAAGATGTACCGAAGTCCCGGAAGTAGCAACAGTGATCCTCCTGACATCTCCTGTATCCTATCTTAAGCATGTAGCTATCGAACTTGAGATACCATTGCCTGGGCGCTTGTTTCAAACCATAGAGGCTTTTCTTTAATTTGCAAACCAAGTCACCCGTGCCAGCTGCAATGTATTCCTCCGGCTGCTGCATATATATCTCCTCATCGAGATCTCCGTGGAGAAAAGCCGTCTTCACATCAAGCTGCTCTAAGTGAAGATCCTCTTCTGCCACCATGCTCAGCACCGCCCGAATAGAACTCATCTTGACTACAGGAGAAAAGATCTCCGTGAAGTCGATACCTGCTCTCTGCTGAAACCCTTTTACAACCAGCCTGGCCTTGTATCGCTTCTTCCCATTCTGCTCTTCCTTCAGCCTGTAAACCCATTTGTTTGATAGTGCTTTCTTCCCCTTGGGCAGATCCACCAAATCCCACGTTTGATTCTGCTCCAATGACTTCATCTCATCATCCATGGCCAACTCCCACTCCTTCCTGGTATCAACCTCCAATGCCTCCGTGAAGCATTCAGGTTCGCCATTATCTGTGAGCAGCAAATAACTAAGAGTCCCATCATACCTTTGAGGAGGCTTTCCATAAGTACTACGAGTGGACTTTCTTAGTTGTGGAGGGGGTGCCAATACTTCAGGTTCTTGCTCTGACTGAGTCTTCTGACCAGAATTTGTAGACTCCTCTTCAGGATCCACAAAACACGGCTCAACAGGTTTTGTTTCTGATTCAGTGCTCTGCTGCATTTTCTCATTGAATACCACATCATTACTACGAATGATCTTCCTGTGTTCGGGATCCCAAAACCGATACCCAAACTGTTGACCTCCGTATCCAACGAAAATGCACTTCTTTGATTTGGCGTCTAGTTTGCTTCTTTGACTGGAATCAACATGGACATAACTGGTACAACCGAATACTCGTAAGTGCGCCAAATCAATCTTCTTTGCTGTCCATGCTTCCTCAGGAATCCCAAATTCAAGTTTCTTTGATGGCCCTCTGTTGATCAAATAGGCAGCAGTGTTAACTGCTTTCGCCCAAAACTGCTGTAGCAATCCAGCATGTATTCTCATACTTCTGGCACGCTCATTAATTGTTCTATTCATCCTTTCAGCAACTCCATTTTGTTGTGGTGTCCCTGGAACTGTCCTCTGCCTGACGATCCCAGCCTCTGCACAGTAGTCCTCAAACTCCCTGCTACAATACTCACCACCGTTGTCTGATCTCAGGCATTTTAACCTCCTTCCTGTCTCGAGTTCTACCATTGCCTGCCATCTCCTGAAGACCCCAAATACCTCTGACTTGTGCTTCAAGAAGAACACCCAAAGCTTCCTGGTAGCATCATCAATAAAAGTAACATAGTACTGAGATCCACCAATGGAAGAAACCGGTGCAGGCCCCCACACGTCCGTGTGCACGAGATCTAGCTTTTCTTGCTTTCGAGGTTTACCTTCTTTGTTGAATGAAACACGCTTCTGCTTTCCGAGAATACAATCCTCACAGAAGTCCATCTCAACACTCCTGAGATCCTGCAGCTTTCCCAACTGGTGCATCACCTCCAGTCCCTGATAACTCATGTGCCCAAGTCTGCAATGCCATAACTTGGCGTCCACATCTGCTGCAGCAACTCCAATAGAGTTTTCTGTGCCATTGGCGACATAAAGTGTCCCAATCTTCTTGCCACTAGCCACCGTCAACGAACCTCTGGATACCTTCCACTGATCAGCTGTGAAAGTAGTCTTGTACCCTTTGCTCACCAACTGTCCAACAGAGATCAGATTTCTCTGCAGTTGAGGCACGTGCCGTACGTCTTCAAGCTCAAGTGAAGATCCAGAAATCAACTTCACTTCCGCGCTTCCCCTTCCTTGTATAGTGCAAGGCTCTCCATCCCCTAGGTAGACTTTGCCGAAGTCTCCCTTCTCATATCCTCCAAGAAGCTTCCGTTGGGATGTAGCATGGAAGGACGCGCCCGAGTCTATCACCCAAGACTCGTCACCGGTAGATAAAGATAGAACGAGGGCATCCATGTCACCGTCTTCAGCAAGATTTGCCAGATCCTTGCTGACTCCTTCGGTGTGGTCGCCTTGCTTCCCTTTAGGAGATTTGCAGTCCCTCCTAAAGTGCCCCATCTTCCTACAGTTCCAGCACTTCGCTCCCTTGTTCTGAGGTGCTCGAGACCTGCTGGATCTCGACTTCGAGTCGCTTCAAAATCGACCGTCCTTCTTTTGTCTTCCCCGGTCAGAGGTGTTTAGTGCACTTCCAGACGACTCCGCAGCTCCAGAAAATTTCCTTCTTGCTTCTTCACTCAGAAGCACTCCCACAACGTCATCAAAGATCAACTTCCCCGTTGCCGAAGAGTTGCTCACCGCCATCACCAGGCCCTCCCAGTTATCAGGTAATCCGGAGAGAATTAGCAATGCCCGAATCTCATCGTCAAAACTAATCTCCACTGACTCCAACTGGGCCGTGAGTCCATTGAACTCGTTGAGGTATTCTGCTACGCTGCCGCCATTTTTCATACGAAGATTAAACAACCTCTTCATGAGAAATACCTTGTTTGATGCTGAGGGTTTCTCGTACATCCGCGACAATGTTGCCATCAACTCCATCGTCGTCTTCTCGTTTTTGATGTTGAATGCCACTTGGGATGCAAGTGACAATCTTATGGTGCCGAGCGTCTTCCGATCGAGGACCTCCCAGTCTTCATCGGACATCTTCTCTGGTTTCTTCGCTCTACCTCCAAGAGGTAAATAGAGATCCTTCTGGTAAAGGTAATCCTCTATTTGCATCTTCCAAAACCCGAAGTTCGTTCCATTGAACTTCTCAATTCGCAACTTCCCTTCATCCGCCATTGCAGAAAACCAATAGCTCTGATACCAATTGTTGGCGACCGACCGCACCGGAACCCACTCACACCGGCACTGCCCACCAACGTCGGAAAACAAAGAGAGAATAACTCTCTCGCTCCCTCGACACCGGACTCAAGGATCACCGCTTCGCTTATCCCTACGAAGGGCAAAAGATTACCCCGTGATATCAATAGGGTAAAACACTTGAGCACCGCAGCGGATTATCAAACCAAAGGAAGAAGAAATAGGAAGAAGATAGCAAAGCAAACACAAAGATGTAACGAGGTTCGGCTACAAATAGCCTATGTCCTCCACCGCTCCAAATCTCAACTAGGATGAATAGATTACAGAGATGGCACACACCCGAACGATCACACGAGATCGCTCTACAAGAGATTCACACAGAATTCCCTTTGCACAAGAAGTAGGATCCCAATCCTCTTCTTCTCTAGAACCCTAGCCTCACAAACAAGAGTCTCTCTCAAATATACGGCCAATCGCTATACCCTAGGGCTCTCATGAGTCCTATATATAGTCTCAAGACCTTCAGATGATCATAGCCGTCGAAACGCCAACAAAACACCAAAAGAAAACTCATCCGTATGATTTCCGCGAGCTCGAGTCGACTCGGCTTTAGTTCGAGTCGACTCGGGCACGTCTGGACAACTTCCAGTATGACTGGCACGATCTCGAGTCGACTCGACTGTGGCTCGAGTCGACTCGACGATGCTTCGAGTCGACTCGACTGTAGCTCGAGTCGACTCTGACAGTCCAGACAGAAACATGGTTTTTCGGCCTTTCTTCTCCCGGGTCGACTCGATGGACCTCGAGTCGACTCGACTGTTCCCGAGTCGACTCGACTGAAGCTCGAGTCGACTCCGACAGTCCGCCAGACAGAAAACTATGCAGAATTGATTTTTCTTCAATTCTCTTCATCACCAAAGGTCTCCACATACCCCAACAAGTACTTCGCGAGCTGTTGTATTTTGACTTTTTTGGATGTATTCGTACACGCATTGTACCAAGCACTCGCTTTAAGCAAAAAAAAAAAAAAAAAAAAAACACCAACCACATAAATGTGGCATTGTGTGATCTATCTAATTACAAAGTAGGCGCGCGTGTAAAGTATTGTTCATTTACACGAGTAATTAGAAACGGGGAATGCTAAATATTTTAATTTTTATTTGAAGTTAGAAATATTTATTTTATTTATTAGCAAAAGCAGAGCTTATGATTAAGAGTTCGCTCGTATGACATAGTCGACACTGTAGTGGGAATAGTTTTTTAGTCTCTCATCCTCTTCCCCTTCTTTGCTCTACTTCTTTCTTCTCACTTGTACAGGAGGCATGTGTGCAACCCTAGTTTTGTCGAATGGATGAGCATGCCAATCGTCTATTTGTATGCATGTGAGCAAAAGCTTAGACAAATATTTGGGTTTTTTTTTTCCTTCTTCAACTTGTCTTGCTGCATGCCTTCTCTATATGATAACCATTGAATGTCTAACGATGGTTATCTGAATGAGAAATTAGTTTTACACATAGCACAAGATTGTCGGCCATGTATGATGTACATGAGATGTTGCTCATCAATCCAATAAGATAATGAAAAGGTTTTGTTTTAAAAAATAAAGCTTCATAGTATTTTATGATTATAGGGTTTTCAAGATCGATCAACTGCTATTTTTTCGTCTATTGTTTCTAACCGGAAAAGTACTTTAGATATCACAAAATAGTATAGTTCCTGTTGGGGGAATAAGATTTTTCTCCCCAAGTGACACAAATGCCCCCAAGAAGCCGCACAATCGCCGACCCTGAACAGCCGAAGTCGGCGTCCGACCTCGGAACGCCCGACCTCAAGACATCCGACCTCGAGACCTCCGACCTAGGAAAATCCTGATGCTCAAGGTCTACCCTTGTCAGCCATCTACTAAGGCCGTATTCCTCTGAGGTCCAACTAAGGACCATACCCTGCCACTGCTTCAGCATTTATTGCGCATGGCCGCTGTAACCCTCCGGTTCACTCTACAATTAATGCGGATCTCCAGCTTACTCCACCATTAATGCGGATCTCCGGCTTACTCTACAATTAATGTGGATCTCCGGCTTACTCCACCATTAATGCGCATGGCTCCTGACATCTACGGATCCTCGGCTCTCCACGGCAAGTTAGCCCAGCAGAGTCTGGTCAACCATGATAAGTCTCTGATCTCGGCCATACCTCCGACACCAATGCAATGATTCGCCTGATAGCGTACTGGTTCGGGTCGTACGACGCCCTCACCGCCGACATCAGTACAATGATTCGCCTGACCGTGCGCTGACCTGAGCCACATGCCGAGCCGTACTATGGCCTCGCCCTGTTACATCACAGGTAAACCGACCCCCACCTATAAAAGGGAGCCTTGGCCTCTCAGGAGGGGGTTGGGAAATTCCGCGCCTTACAAGCACTGTTCATCTCCTCCTTACACTATCTGCCCCCTCCCTGACTTGAGCGTCGGAGGGCCGGCGCCGGAAAATCCGGCCACCGGTTTGTCTGCAGGCACCCAGACGGAGGACGCCGCCCGCTGACGGATTGCTGCCCCGCCGTGAGGACCCCCAGCTCCCTCTCTCCGGCCACCCCAGACGGAGGACGCCGCCCGCCGACTGGTCGCCGCCCCGCCGTGGTGACCCGCAGCTCCCTCTCCCTCGACCGAAGATTGCCCCCGGGTCCAATTTCCAGCAACAATTGCAACCACTTGTGAATGTGTGTAGTAATTCAACACGCGCACACGTACGCACAAAATTTCTGATGGATCTTCATGCATTAGGATATGTAAATATACAAGCCTACGCATGATTGATCTAATAGACAAATACATGTAGTTGATAAATGTGCCATAAAGAGTCGTTAACTCCATTTGCTTCCTATTTTCAAGCGAAAATACACTAATAGACACGCTTTATAGTGGCAAATCCAAATTTTAGAAAAAAGAGGTGGATTTTTTAAAGACTCTACATAGTAGTTTGTCATCATGGATCCTATTCTAGTGCTGTCAGTGCTTCATCCGTTATCATCGATGATGAAAGATGAAAGCAGATGTTTTTTGGATGATTTTTTTATTAAAAAAAACATGTGTATGAGAAGGGAAGAAATAAGGAACTTAATCTTTTCTCGCCATCATCGGTATCAAAGTGCGGGTATCAAATCGGCGGTGCTGAACATAGATGATGGTATTTACATACAAAAAGAGATGTGATACAATAAAAAAAAAAAAAATAGACCCTCACCAAATATGAGCACAGATCCTCTCTAGTGCATGAGCGGCGTGTTGTGCAGCTATAGATGGCAATCATCAAAAGATAGGCGGTCATTAAACATGACACATACAAAGTCATACGCAATACATATTATTTGATGGCCGTCCATTTTCCGATGGTAGCTATCTAGAGATGCATGGTATTCTACGGTGCAGTCTCGTGCACCCTCGAACATCTTGGTTGGCTAAATATTCTCATTGTTGATGATGGCAATGCAACCTGGGCGGTGTGATGAACGGCTCCGAGATATACCTAACTTATGCTTTTCCTTGACATTCTTATCATTTAATTCAAGTATAAAATACATTGTGCTTTGACATATAGAACGTGAAGATCTGCCCCTTGTTAACACCTAATTAATAAAAGCGTTCGGCTCCTAATCGTCTAGCACCATGGAAATATTTTGGATTCCATGATCATTACCTCACATTATTTTTCTTGTTGTCAATACTAATTTGATTGTCAGTTTTGCTGAATTACATGTAAAATCTAAACTTTGGTGAATACTATAAACACTTATGCTCCAATTCTTATAATTCTGATTGATATACTGTTAGGTGTATGGATTGATGGTACAAGTGTCTTCACTCTCCAAACTCAATCCACTTGGACTTGCCCCGGCCAACCTTTAATTAGGAAACACAGCGAGAGATCTTCATCGACTAGTTTTATAATCATTTTCCTAACCACTACTTCGTTTTTCCTGCTTGCATACTGTTTGCTGCATATTCCTTTGCAGTGGCAACCATGGGAGCTTGTACTCATTCCCATGCCAGATAGCCACTAATTTTGAAGGCCGACCACCGTAACTAGCTTTTTTTCTAACCCAAAAAACTGGAACCTGGAAAGGGAATTATGCAATGTTTCAGTATTAGTACTATGAAGAATTACAACAATGGTAGGACCTATAAGGTATATTTCATGATCGGCTAACCATTTTAAAATGCCTGGTTTTTGGGACGTCCTGAGCCGTATCGGCGGCGGACTGAGTTGGTTCCAACAATGAAACCGAGACCGGCGATAGAGAGGAGAGGAGAAGAAAAAAGGGAAATAGAGAGAGAGAGAAAGCGGGGGAGGAAGGAAGAGAGAGACCAACCTCGCCCTACCGACGGAGACCGAGGAGCCGCCACACAGAGGAGATAGAGGCAAGAGAGCTGTGGAGGAGGGGCTCCGCTTCTGGTCCCATGTTTCGTTCGAAACAAGGTCCCAAAAGATGCCCATTTTAGTTTTTTTACGAATTTTAAGTAAAAGTTGGCGAACCCCAGAGGCGGAGCCCCTCCTCTGCGGCTCTTCGACCTCCACCTCCTCCGCGCGGTGTCTTTCTGGTCCTTTGTTGGCTCTCCGCCAACCTTCCTCGGCATCCTTCTTCTCTCTCTCTTTTTCTCTCTCATGTTCTCCCTCTCTTTCGCCGCTTCTATTGTGTCTATACAAGGCCAGCACAGCACGACATGAGGCCGTACCAACCCATGCTGTCGAGCAATCGGTTTGGAGTCTAGTATCGGCACAGCATATATTGGCATATTTGATTCATTGCACGCCATCATTTTTGGTTTTTCATCACCTAATTCACAAGCAAACCTTGGCATTATTATATATTGAGCTCTTCCATCAAACTTTCTCATATTGGATAGGATACCCTTGGAAAGTAAACATGCTAATGATGCACCATGCTCATCTTTTCCTCTTTTTGTCACCACGCTGGTAATTGGAGCCTCCTCTCACGTCAAGGTCATGGAGAACAACTCATGGCTCATAAACCCACGCATGGTTCAAATGATAGACAGTCATTGTGGCTGGAAAATTACAGTCCACTTTCTTCCTTTTGGTCTCCTCTCCGCCCTCCCTCGAATAGTAGGAACATGATTTGGTGCACTTCAAGCGTGTCCATCTTTATCCATGTGCAAATGAAAAGCCGAGCAAGTGTTGTTTTGTCCTGCGGCATTAAACTTTTTTGTTACTCATCTAGGGTAACTTTTTTGTTACTCATCTAGGGTAAATTATATCCTGTGCACACCAATATAGCCGTGCACCATGCCAGGCAGCTCATCTCTTTTCTGTGGTTCAATCACTGAGATGAGTACACGATGAATGAAGACTATGAAAAGAAGATGAGACAATTGGCATGGTGCATGACCTCGTGGTACACGCGGTGTAGGATATAATTTATTTTCATCTAACCGGGATTCAAAGAAGCATATTTCCAAGTGGGGCGAGGCTGTAGCTAAACTAAATGCGTCTGATGTGGCACAAGGGGATTGGTGGGATAATTGTGGGGTCAGTCTAATTTGAAGTGTTATGAAAAGGTTTGTATTGGTTAGGCTGGGTCCTTTGTGTAATTCTGAGCTGAGGTTTAATTATAATAATGTCTCCGCTAGGGTCCCAATTTTGGACCCGGACCCGACCCGGTTGAAGATCGGGTTGGGTCGGGTCGGGTCCGTGTCGGGTTCGGGTCGGGTCCGGGTCTGATTCGGGTCGGGTCCGGGTCCGATCGGGTCCAATTTTTTTGTGCTTTTGGGAAAAAATTTGGACAAATCTAATTTGGTCATACCATAATTATGAGGTGCTGGGTGACCCATGACTTGAAAGACTTTGCAATTGAGCTCCAGTCAAAACAGATGACCCATGACTCACTAACTAAGTCGGTCTACAAGCCAAATTTCATATCACACTATTTTTTATCTATATGACTGATTGGACGGAACTCGGTGTCTCCCAGCTCCCCTCTCACGAGGACAAAAAAAAATCCCAGACCTTCTTCCAAAATCCAATTCCATTACAGAAAACTGGCACATGACCCATATTCAGTTGCAGTGTTCCCTCACTTTCTCCCTTCAAAAGTTAAAAGAAACAAAAACCAAAAAACAGAAGGAAAAAAAAAAAAAAGGCAGCTACACAAGGTCTCCAGTTAATAATCGAAAAATCTGACGACGTTCCTTATTCTGTGAACTATGGTTGCTAACTTGCTATCTACATGACAAATAAAACAAAAAAAAAAAAAAAAAAAAAAAAAAAAAGATTTTTTGCTTTTCTCTTCTCTCTTCGGGTCGTTTGATAAGACCGATGTTCTATTTTAAGATCGAGCTTTTCTTGTCTACGGGTCTTCTACTGACATTTATTACCTATTACATTTGTTTCAAGTTCTCTTTACATTATTTTAAATGGCTTCTATTATCTAGCAGCAAGTACATTGTAGTGGCCATTGCATGCAAAATTTTTTGATAATGACCATAATTTAACATGTTAACTATTATTAAAATGTGTTTTTCTAATTTTTTTTCCATGAATACTCTTCTAAATATCAAATTTTATATAAATACCCTTTCAAAATTGATATTTGTATGTATACCTTCATAAAATACTTGTTTTGTTATTCTAACTTTTTTTTATCTTTATTTTTGCGCATATACCCATGCCTAATGCCGTTAAAAAATTAACGGTTTCAAATTAAAATGACGAAAATATTCTTAATAGATATATGTGCAAAAAAAAAAAATATTTATAAGACGAACACGATGAAAATAAAAAATAATTTCAAATTTTTTTATTAAAATAAATATGGTTTTTATTAACGGTATTAGAAGAACTGCTGTATTAGGGACATTTGTATAAAAATAATATTTTATTAGGGTACATAAATAGATATAAAGTTTAAAAGGGTATTCACGCAAATTTAAATTTTTAGAAGAATATTTATACAAAGAATTCTTTCTAAAATTGAAATCCCCAGCTAGCTTTTAAAAACATCTTCTCTATTCAGCAAACAATAAGGCAGAAAAAATATTAAATAATGATTCGATATTAGTGTATCCCTATCCTTACCCCAAAAAATAGTATATATAAAAATAATAATCGGGTGCTAATATTTATCAATATTTTTTTCTAGATGATTACAAATATGAATAAAAAATTTAGTGATGTACTGAAAATTATTTGAAATAATATAATACAAACTGTTAGTGAAAGATTGATGCAGGATTTGCTGCCCAACATGAGGGGTGGTTCATTATGGAGTTGCTAAATCTGTAGTTACGGGCTCAATAAACATTTTGTTCATGTATTGGGTATCCTGGAGTATTTTCCTACTAATAAATATTTATAGTTGTTTGAAATGCATATATGAATATTTAGGAAAAATGAGACATATGGTTTATTAATGCAATCTATGGAAAGGAACATGCGTAAATATTATTCAATATATTTTGAGGCTAAGTGAATAATAATTCGAGCAGAAAAGCTGTTATCTCTCTGTTATTATCCACTGTAATGACTCTTACTTTATCCCCAGGTAAGATCAGTTTAGAGTCCAGAGATTAAACTGGACAAATAACAGTTGATCGATTAATGAGGATATCGTCGTGGCTATCAGAAACTCTCTCCTGGCTGCATTGATTCAAGCAGAGGTGGCTGGATTGTTTCTTTCTTTCTTTCTTTTTTTATTTTTGGTGAAGAAGGAATGAAATCAGTTCCGTACACATACAATGCCCATATCATCAGCCAATATAAGATTTGAAAACTTAGCAGATAGTTTCCAAACCAAATTAAGTCATGCTCATCTGACATTCTCCAAATGCCCTGGAAAATCGGATGGTAGGAGACTTGCCCTCTAGAAAAACTGTCATTGAATCCAGGAAATATAGTGCGGAAGTCTCCTTCCAACCAAACTCTAGGAGCTTGGAAGCATTGTCAAGAGATCATTACACTGGTTAAGGTCTGCCTTAGAACATGATAAGCAATCATCAGCATAAAAAAAGTGTGGCGAAGCAGGGCTATCAGGTCCTAAACTCATTCCGCCCTTTGACATCTTTGTGTGACGGACTTGTGAAAGAATATCTGACCCATAATGGACAAGTATGGAGATAAAGGACAACCTCGACGAAGTCCAAGCTATCTATTAACAAGGACCTTGAAAATTAGGGCTGGATGTGCATCGGATGACCCATGATATCCATTGTGGATGGAACCCTAAGATGAGTAGACACTTCAAACAAAATCCCTCTTCATGCGGTCATAGGCACGTGCCATGTCTAACTTAATCACTATCTGAGCCTCAAATGCAGGGGCTTTACGAAGAAGCTGAGTGAATGAGCTCATGAGAAAGCCAAATATTGTTCCATATTGATCTAGAGGAAAGAACCTAGCCTGGTCTTGAGCAATAATTAATCTTAAATAAAAGAGACTCGAGCCTATTCACAAATTCTTCTAAGAGTTTCTGTATAGCGTGGTGTAAAGACTGATGAGTTGAAAATTTGCAGATCTTCACTATAGTTTGCAACCGTTGAAATCTAGCAAATGAGTGGGGTCTTGCAAGAGATGGCATACACCCAGGGTCAAAGAAGTGAAGGATAGGCTTACATATATTATCCTTGATTATGCTCCAATTAGTAGTGACAAAACCAGTTGGGAATGCATGTAATCCAATTAGTTTGCTTTTGCTATCAAAGATAATTCCACAAGCCACCTCTCCAGACATAGAGAGAGAATCAACATCACCTAAATCCTTCTTCCATATGATAACAATTCCACCAAACAAACCGATGGCAGGAATCGACAACATATTCCAACTTGACCGGCCATCCTAGTTTCCGAGAAACAACATGAAGAAGCCTTTTAGCATTATTCGTAAAAGTGGGCTTACCGCTCCTCGACAGTTCCATGAAATGACAATCATTAAGCTCGGAGGTGGCCAGCTCCATTAACACATTCTCATCAGGCAGCAATTAAGAAGAAAAAAACTCCTAGATATGCCACCCCCTCACTTCATCAAACACTACCATGTAGCACAACATTAACCTGAACTTAACCTCCATGTCAGGTTAGACCCTTTTTTTTTTTTTTTTTTTTTTTTTTTTTTTTGGGGGGGGGGGGTATAACAGCAGTTTACATCCTGCAGGTGTGGATGCGGCCAACAAAATTAGAAAACAACAAATCAGATAAAGAACTCGGCACTCTGTCACGCTCTATCCATACAAAGCCTCCGAAGTGGTGGGCTGCATAGGAGGCAATCCAATCAGTTGCACCATTCGCTTCTCTATAGATGCGTGTGGCCTAATGGGCGCCACACTCCTGCAGTAATATGCAAATATCGAGAAGTAGCGGACTATCCTCGCCCACACGACTTCTACCCCAGACCCAATCGATCACCGTGGCCGAGTCGCCCTCGAAGATGAGCCGGTCTGCATCTAGTATTTGTCAGGCAAAGGAGATGCTCTTTCAGGTGACTCTGAGCTCAGCACATACCATCGAGGCATCGAAAATTTGTTGACATCTGCCGCCACTAATGTAGACTCATGATCTCTGATGACAGAGCCTATGCCACCTTTTGAGCCCCAAGCCAAGCTCAACGTCAGAGGCCAGTCCCAGCCCATTCAAGTCGCCTTAATTACATCGTGTCATCAGATTAGACATCTGAGCCCCATCTTCTTCTATCCGAGAGAGAGAGAGAGAGAGAGAGAGAGAGAGGCATGATGATGGGGAAGGAAGAGATTCGGTACGGAATTGTAGGGGCGGGGATGATGGGGAGGGAGCACATGGTGAACCTCTCCCACATCCGCGGCGACGGCGCCGCCCTCACGTGCGTCGCCGACCCACACCCTCCCTCCCTCGACCTCGCCCTCGACCTCGCCCGTTCCCTCCATTTGCCCCCCCTCACGGTATGCCAACTTCTTGCTCTCTTACATGCATATCAACCTTGTGTCCGCTCTATCCATATTATTCCACTGAGTTGGAGAATTGGGAATAGTTGTACAAGTTATCCTGGAATTGCTTGCCCGGTGCATGCGATTTATTCCAGGCGGAGCACTTTGATCGGATAAATTCTCTCCCCAGTTTACTTTTATACACCATTTGATAGTTTTCCAGTTTGAGACCTTATGGTGAGGGTATGTTCTGTAGTTGGAGTGTACTTATAATGGGATTCAAGGACTAGTTGCTATTAGCTTTTTATAATGGGAATTTCATTTTTGAATTTTTTGAATTAATATGGGAATTTCATCTCACAGACTTGATCAAAGATAAAAGCTTTGCCATGTATTTGCAAGTGTTATTTGAATTGGATGAATCACAAACTTTTGCATGAGCATTATTGGTAAATGTTTCCTAAGCTGGGTCTAACTCGTACTCGTAAAAGAGTATTTGATCAAATTTGAGTCCCTAAAAGTTGGTTAGTTATTACTAGTGATAAGCAAATCCTTTCACGTTTTTTCAAATGGGATATTACTAGAATATTGTATCACAAGGAGTCCTTGTTGCATATATTTATATATGTATATACTCCAATTATGTTGATGTCACATGTGAACTATAGGAATTCCATTTTAAGCTTCATGGTGTGATCTTTGCAGCTTAAGAGTTGAACTTGGGCAGTAGGACTTGGTCCATTAGCAAATTGATTGATATTAGATCTCCTTCAACCCTCTAAATCCATCCTATCTGCAAAGTTGCATCCCCTACAGAGGCTGCATTCTGACCTTGAGGTGGGCAAAGAGGGCAGGAGGGGGTCTCATGGACATGGGCATATTGCGGCTCGATTTCTTGGTGTTCATGATCTTGTTTGGTCTCTCCTAAGATATTTCTGCATCCTTAAAAAGTTATTAGCCCCAAGCTTGTAGTTAATTGCCTTGGATTTCGTGAATTAGCATGTCAAGAAGATGGTACCTTGTTTTTTTAAAGGAAAACTTGGTTCCATCAGTGCATGCCAAACTTCATGCAGCATGACAAAACAGGCTAATTTTAAGAGCATGCTGCATATGGCACTTTGCTATACATAATCATGCTCGTGCCTGCCTACCCCAAAATTTTGAACTGATACAGAGAACTGGAGATGGTGACTTTGGAGGTTATCCACAAGAGTAAGAAGATATTCTTGCTTCATGGCGCATGAACATATGCTTAATGGGTTTTTTAAGAGCCTCATCATGGTTGAAGAGTTTTTCAGTTATGGCCTACAAATCTGCTAACCAATTCTAACTTTTAGTTACCTTGCAGCAACTTGTTGTCAGACCATGTTGATGTGTTTGGCCCATGAGTTGTCAGAGTTTTCTTCTCATTATTAAACTACCATATACTGTAATTATTTCATTCATAAGGGGCTTTTCAGGTTGTTGGGATGGATGGAAAATCATGCAGCACTAATACTCCTATATTTATCTATGTTTTAGCACCTCTAGTCCCATTTTCAATTATGAGACTTTGTATTAGTTTGATCTCTTGAACTTGATGGTTAGTGCTGTCACCATGCAATTTTGTTAGATTGTTTTTTGAATCTAAGTAGTAAGTATATATATATGAAGTCGAGTAAATTGTATTTGTGACTAAGCATGGGCTTCTATTATAAAATAACAGTGTTCCCCTTGTGCGATGCATATGTATGGAGACGTGCACACTCCTGAAAAAAGCCTCATGCACCACTTGAGAGTTTGCTTTTAATAATAGAATAGATTTTAGGGTCATCACATGCCAAGGGAAATCTGTGATGCTGGAATTTTTCTTACAAGATTGTTATTTTTGATTTGCAATTTTTAATAATTTTAGAAACCAATATAGACATTCTCAGGACACCGTGAGCTGCTAGACAGTGGACTCTGTGATGTGGTGGTTGTGTCATCTCCAAACATGACTCACTTTGAGATTCTCATGGATATAATTAGCCATCCCAGACCTCATCACGTACTTGTGGAAAAGCCTCTTTGTACTACCATTCAGGACTGCAGAAAGGTCAGCTATAAATTTTATGTCTATGAATTGCTTACATTATACACATAATGTTGGCAGCCCTTTCTATGTTGTTTGTTGTTCATATTGCCTTAAATTTTCCACTGGTGTATATTTTAGCTTATAATATATTTAATTCAGGGATCTCTTTCTATGTTACTCCTTAGGTCATTGTTTAGACATGTTGCCTGATTGTTGGGTCTGTTGCGCAAAGATATGAAGTAAATTAGTAGATTGAAGGATGCATCATGTTGTTCAGCATTAACTAAGAGTCTTGAAGCCACTGAGCTTTATGTTTATATCAATTTGTTGGAATCAACAGAAGCATAATCATAAAATAATAATTTTCATAAAGTTCCTGAAAACTAATTCTGTGCTTTTTTCTTTGAAAAGATATAAGGCCCCCTGTCTCATGTTTTTTCATGAATTTTAGAAGTTTAAAAATATTTGGAATACTATTAAGAAAATTGATATTGATCTATTCAAAAAGCAATCTTCATCAGAAAAATAATACTGACTCCGGAAGACTTTTTTGAAGTAAAAATCCCCACCTACTCAAATATCATGCTCTGCAGGAAAATTTATATGGTGTCTTACAGTCTGTGCAACTTTATGTTGAGAGAGTTTTCAACTCTTGTACCATGTAATATAAATACTATAATCTGTGATAAATCTGGACATTAGTTGAGGCTGTAGAAATGTTCATACCAGAAGTGTAAATATTCTAGTTTTGTAGTTTTATCATGGGGGGAATGCTTTAAAAGGATGCATCCAGCTCTTAGCAGCAGGGAAGTTTAATCCATAATACCGCATCCATTTTGGGATTTCTCAGGGAATTCACTTTGGCACCTGCTTCCTTAGAGCTTCCTTTTTTCCTTTTTTCGGAGAGATCTTCTTCTCCTTACACTGGCACCTTAACTTGCCCTGCATATGCTCATACTTCAGGTAACTAAGATCCAGCTTATGATAAAATTTCTTTTACTGAAGAGATATCACGAAAATGAAGAACACAGTGAGTTTGGTGCACAGTAAAAGAATAGAAAATGATGGCTCTTTTTTATATCATATGTAATCATATGCAATCCTATATCCATATGTCACATGTTTTCTCAGTTTATATACACTATGCATCAGGATGGAGATGCTACATGTGATATGTCTCTGCATGATTAGGTCAAAACCCTGAAACATGGAAATTATTCATATATCCATAAAAGGACTATGCTAGATTCAACGTGTATACCATAATTAGTTTTGAAGGAGGACGAATGTGATGTGATGAACAACCACTTATAGCCTTCTTAGACTGCAAACTCTGCTGTAGTCAATTCACAATCCTCAAAGCATTACTGTCTTCACACCTGTGTTTCTCTTGTTCTTACCTCTATTTATTACTAATGCACATAAGGAGAAAAAGGGATTGGACAAATGATGGTGATAATCTGGCCTTGTGGCTTGGCAATACTTAATAGAGAGGAGGGTGTGTCATTGTCAGCTTGAGACTCCTAGAAGGATGTACCCTTACTGGTCAGAACTTAGATATGGAAAATTGATCATAAAAGACACCCCATGTTCTCTTTTTATCTAGTCCACTGGAAAAAGAAGTTCTTTAAAGAGCTCCTTTATGCTCGACATTTTAGCTTTCCATTATAACTTTATCCATAAATTGTCCACGAGATAATTTAATGACATGAACTGACATCCGTAAACTTAAACCATGAGAAATCAATTTCATGAATCATATATATAAACATATATACCCGTGGATCCAAGCTCTCATGAAAAACAGTTAAAACTTTTTGATCCAAGATTTTACATCTGATTTTGACAGGATAACATAGAAAAGTGTCATTGATGGCTTTCTTACTGGTAATCCTACTTCCACTTAAAGCTAAACACTGGGTGTGCTCCATCAGTTGTACTTCAAGCATTATGGAGGTTGGCCCTAAAGTGAGTAGACTAGAACAAAAATACATAGTAGCTTCCTCAAGTTAAAAGACCACAAATAAAATCACTCATGGAAAATCAGCACTTATCTTTTGATAATGTTGTTTTGTGATGTGTATTCTCAGTGTTGATCATCATTATTGTTAAATACTATGGCATTTACATGTATATACTCCATATTTTGTTTGCTTATATTTGTCCTCGTGTTCTATGAACAAGAAATTTTTTTGGGCTACTACTGATAATGTCCTCGTGTTGATCATCATAGGTCGTAGATGCAGCTAAACAGAGACCTGAGATACTGGTGCATGTTGGGCTGGAGTACAGGTATATGCCTCCTGTGGCTAAATTAATTGAGATAGTTAAAAGTGGAACACTTGGGCAAGTTAGGATGGTGGCAATCCGTGAACATCGTTTTCCTTTTCTGGTTAAGGTACGATAAGGTTGTTTGTATGTGTTAATCTGTGCTTGGCTAATTCTGAGAAAAGAAATGGTGTCTTCAGTACATCTTGTTTTCTTAAAAATCTAAATACTCTAACAGCTATATTCATATAGGTCAACAACTGGAATCGGTTTAATGTTAATTCTGGGGGGACTCTGGTTGAGAAGTGCTGCCACTTTTTTGATTTAATGAGGCTGATTGCAGCTGCAAATCCAGTTCGTGTGATGGCTTCTGGGTCTATGGATGTTAACCATAAGGATGAAATCTATGATGGAAAGGTCAGCTTTGTTTTTAAATATTTTCCTGTGGTTGACTATTGTTCCAATAATTCGCTTAGTTTGACAAGTATTTGATTTATGTATATACAGAATATATATATATATTTCACTTAGAGAACATTTGACATTGATTAAGAGTTTTGTAAAGAAGCATTTGATGTATTGTATAGATTAAATAATGCTGCATACAAGCATACTAGGTCAATGACATGTATGCAGTTACTCCTTTTTTCTCATAAAAAAGGTAAGATAAAGAGGGAGGGTTGATTTCTGTATCTCTTTTCTCAATCTTTATTTCAATCCTTTTAGTTCCTCTCACCTTCACTAATGAAATAGGAACATTGTTGGAGATCAGAAATTCGTCTGTCTTGTTATTATCTATCCTGAATACAGAGCTTGGGGATCTAATAGGTTGTCTGAGATATGTTCTTGATTTCTGGATCAATCGAGGAATTGGTAGTGATCTAGCTAATTGTAGGCATCGATTGCATTGGGCATTATTACATCAAATCCTTAGGTCAAATTATTTCAATTAAGTATGTGTTGTTGATTGATTCCATGTTCTTTAGTCAAGAGAAACATCATTATTTACATCCTCTTTAGTGAAGAGAAACATCATTATTCATAGTTTATACTAGATATCAATGAATATTTTCATTAATGATTTTCGTAACTTTCCCCCTGATGTACATCTTGTGTGTAAAATGTTATCGGTAGTAGTAGTGATCATACATCTGGAATAAGCTTCTTGTATGGTCATATTGGTGCCTCGCACAGGTTCCTCAAATAAAACGTTGCAGACAAGGAGTGGAAATTGAAGTATGTTTCTTAAAGAATAAAAAGTGCCTAAATTGAACTGATTTCTTTATAAGGTTGCATGTAGTCTACCTCTAATTAGTTTGGATCTTTTCTATCACTTTACATTGGTTGCTTGCGGGGCTAGGTTGAGGATGATTATATGAAGAGTATGGCTGCTCTCATAAGTGTACTTAGCTTCACTAGACTACATACCCAAGATTGTTGTTGGAAGACCAAATACGAGGAGTAAGAAAAGTAAGTTGGAGGAGCAATTGAGTACTCAGAACTTTATTAGTCAAAGATTACAAGGGGCTAAGTTGGAGACAGTTTACGCATTATATACTTACTAGGTTATAGTTGGTAAACTCTCTGAAGGAATTTCACCTTGTCAGAAAACTTTTGTGCACAAATAAAAATTTAAAATTAAAGTTTGAGATTTTTGTAAAATAGTATGGAGGGAGCTCCTCTCTTTCTAGCTTTTCTAGAGAGAGAAGCTCTGGGAAAAGGGGTGGTTTCTTTTGTGCCCAAGGAAGGGAACTAAATCCCTACGCAGCTATTCCCTTTTGGCTGGCCAGTCATCTATGGACCTTTCACCTCTCTCCTCTCCTCGCATATTTCCTTTTTCTTGACCTCTCTTTCTGTTTTACTTGGATTTTCAAATGGGTTTAGTTTGGGTTTTAGCAACGGAGCGGGGTTGTGCTTCATGCAGCAGCATCGGTGATGGTAGAAGCCATGGCGTTTGGAGTGGCTCTGGTAGGAGCAACCATCCTGACCTTCCTCTTCCCATAGTCTCGATCATCAATCTTCGTTCCTGATCCACTTCATTTGATACTCTCAATGATATTGATGGTCACAATATCCTTCCCTTAGACTGATCTCACTAGTGGTATGGATGCTGGTGCCTGGCGGCACTAAGTGCAGTGGGGTGTGCTTGCGGAAGGAGCCACAATTGACGTTGGTACTGGAAATAATCATTAGGAAGTGGGTGGCAGTGACACCAGCGGTGATGTAGGGGAAGGGGCAGATGATGATGCCTATAGACTTGGTATGGTGTTGTTTGGGGAGGGATTACATCTCTATAGAATACTTTAGTTGATCTTAGGAGGATCTCTACTTGAAGTTGATGGCATGTATCTCTAGAAATCCTGAAGGCCTATGAGAGTTCTTAGGAATCTAATTCGTTGTTGTTGCAGTCAGCACACAAGGGGCACAATTGTGTGTGCAGCTTGAGAAGTTCTTCGTTGAGTTGGAATTTTGAATGTTTGAGCTTGGCCCATGTTGTTGCTGATGAGTGTTGTGTCGATGTCTCAAGTTGCTGTGGAGCCTAGCCAACTTGTTTTCCATGTTGGGGCCTGGCTGTGTGGTTGCCCATTGTGTTGTAGCCTATTGTGGCATCTAGTTTGGGACCAACCCATGTTGTTGCCCTTCATGGCATGGATGTTCTAGTTGAATCCTTGTTGTTAGGTGCCCACTATTTTACAGCCCTTTGCGGCATCTGAGTTTTGGCTTGGCCCTTGTTGTGCCCTCCTATGGCTTGGGTGTCTGAGTCAGTCACGTGTTTGTGTTGTTGTGTTGTTGTCTGCTATGTTGTTGCCCTCCATGGCTTTCTGATCCATCCGAACTAGATGCTCAACCTTTAATTGAGATGGTGCTGGGTTGGTCGTCCTCTTTTGAGGTTTTGGGCTCAGTTCTTATATTTCATTTTGACAGAGTAGAAGGCTTCATCCATTTTTCTTAAGAAAAGAAAAAAGTTTTTGACATATCTGTATGTTTATATACATTAAGGTTTTTCCTAATGAAAATATCATGAATTGTAAGCAAGATCTACATAGTTTGTATGTATTTTGAACCCATAAAGCATGATTAGACATATGTGATGGTCACTACTAGCAATTGCTGCCAGTTAGGAGCAATTTTATCAACTTGACCGCTCAGAGTGCATCAAATTTGCATGTGTATTTAGACATCAAGTGTGCTCGATCAAATTATCGAGGTGGAAGCCTTTGTTTTTAATAAAATGTAAGATCTATACAGAACTAATGTTCTTTGGTATTTCTAAATAAATGAACCCCAAGAAGGCAAGTACAAAATGAAGATTAGGGTTTTCTAATCCAGGAAATCAAATCTGTACTTAGGCTTGGCGGAATCATTGTTGTAAGAGTTTGCACCCTTTGTCTTTGACTCGCTAACTCAAATCTTCTTAGGGTTTAACACTGATGATTCCTGAGAGTTGCTGGATTACCACCTCCAATCAGAACCAAATTCCTTTCTTGCGGTCATAGAGTTGGTACCTTTAGGTTTATAGAGTGAGCATCGTATGAGAAGAATCACTAAAGAATAAACTTAAAAATAATTCTTATTCATCAAATCATAGGCTGTAATCCTAGGTTTCGAAGGCTTACACTACCCCTAGGACTAGGATTTCTATTGGTGCATTAGGAATCCACATGACACTCCGAGTAGATTTAAATAATGAAAGCTGCGAATTGGCAAGGAACTGATATGCTAGTCCTCTGCAGGCGGTAAAGTTGTCACATATGATTGGATATGCTTGATATTTCACAGAATTCTTTTTTCCTTTTCATGCGTGGAATTCTTTTGACTGCAGGAATAACATCAAAGAATCTCTAAATGTAATTCTGAAGCAAAAGAAATTATCAGTTTAATACTGGAGACTTCCTATGTGCAGGGTCTTAGTGGTTTACTACTCTTTCAGGACCACTCTTTGATATTTACTATTTCATAGAAACATGCCTGCTTCATAATGCAGTATGTTCGGCAACCTTTTTTTCTCCTGCTCACAATCTAACATGTTCAAAATGATATTTCTTTATCCTCAGGCATCATTATATCTTACAATTCAACTCTTCAAATAGGTACCAGATATCATTGATAATGCATATGTGATTGTAGAATTTGATAATGGCTCTCGGGGCATGCTTGACCTTTGCATGTTTGCTGAAGGCAGTAAAAATGAGCAAGAAATTTCTGTTGTTGGTGACATTGGAAAGGTAATTTTACTCAAAAGACTTTAAGATATTGATCTTGAATTTTCATAAGAATCCTTTAGCACATATTCTTATCAGCTGCCAATTTATGCACTAGTTGAGTGGTCTTAGTTTGGTCACAGCATTTAGTTGATAAACTAGTTCCCTTTGTCCTGGCATTGCATTTTTAATCCTCAATGTAATGATGTTTGATAATCCAGTTCCCCTTTTTGATTTTCTTTTATTTTTCCTTCCCAGTGTTTTTTTCTTCTTGTTTCTCTCCTTTTCTATCCATTTCATTTCTCATGGAATGTGTGCTGGTATTTCCTACCATTTCTCTCAAACACACAAAAAAAACGATACGCATAAAAAAGAGTGGGATTTGTACTATTATATATTGCTTCTACTGAGGAGCAACTCAGAATTTGCTTACAGGGTGAGGCCTTTGTTCCTGAGAGTGTTGTGCGTGTTGGCAACAGAGCAGCAGGGAGGGCTGGAGTCATGACAATAAAAGCAGAGGATGAACGAATCAAGTATGTATTATCATTTATTATTATATACATAAATTATGCTCACATTTTCTGTTTGATTTGTAAATTTGTTTGAAGTGCAATAGTATTTTTTTCTCGATAGTTCTGCATGTTGAGAAGTTAAAATTTGGCTCGATAGCAAGCGAACCATTAGAATAAGGCTTAATAATGATGTAAATTAGCCTCTTAAAGTATATATAAAGGAGAATCCATACCACAGAATCAATGGTTTGATTCATCTGGAAAGTCTAATCTAGCTGGTCACAGTCTAGAGCCAATAAATTTCTAATATAAGTTTGTAAGTACTTTATTTTGCTTTTAGGTAACGTTTTAATTGCATATTCAAATCAAAGAAGGAGCCCTTCATTTGGTTGACAAGGTGGCCGCACACTAGTGGCAATACAGCAAAGTCTAGTGCAGTAAACTTACTGGCTGCTCAGCAGGTTTGTTCACGCTGGTTATTATGTAGGCTTATGCTAGCTGTTTTCTTAGGTGCCCCATTTGGACCTTCATGCTATTATTCTTATCCAAAGAAGGGCCTCTATATGTAAGTGCGGCTAACTAAGTCCAATTATACTTTACAACAGAACCCAGCTAACTTTTCTTTATCTTTTCTTGGGCTATTACTTCAGCTTTTCCCCCTATCTGCATTGTCGTAGTCAAATGGGTAGTCAAGTGGTATATCAGTGGATTGATTTGTACAACTGCAGAATTAGGGAAAGTAAGAAACCGATATATTGTTTTTCTCCATGATTGTGGGAGAAGCAGTGAATCGTTGTAACAGAGTTGTTCTCTTACCTTCATAATCTTGTGAGAGGGACTGAAAATTGAGACTTGTGTGTGTCGATGGCTTAAGACCTTCCTCTACAGCAAGATGATTTGCTTAACAAGGATTCGCACGTTCGAGATGGATGCTTACAGCCCATACTCTAAAGAGGGTTCAGATTGAGGGACACCTTGATGTGGTGGTGCTGCTGTCATCCTTTTTCTTTCTTTCTTTCTTTCGTTTTTTTCTTACCGAGCACATGAAAATTTCCAGAAATTAACAAAATTCGTCACTGTCAATTTCAAGAAATATTATTTTATATGACGGGAGCAATTGTGAATGGAGCAGATGTTGAAAGGAAGCGGGATTTGTTTGTGGCACTAAGAAGTGCATGTGATAGAGTAATTAGAGAGGTACTTTGGCAGGCATTAAAGAAGAAGGTATTTTGAAATTGTTAGAGGCATATTTTGGGGTGTCAACAACCATTAGGAGTAATTTTGGTGAGACTAGTAAATTTTCAGTTAGTTATGCTTTATGGGGACTTACACGGGGTCCATATTTCTTACACTAATCATAGGTGGATTTGCTGCTGCTGCTTAGGAAGATGTGGATGTTAGTTTTAGATGATAGAGTGCTGATTGATGAGAAGAGGATTATTTATTTCTCAAATTTATGATGTCAAACCATTGTAAGATAGTAACCCAAGAACATAACATGATATCTTATGTGGAGCTTCATGCGCTGTCATGTTTACTAAGAAAATGAAACACAAAAGAGGGGGATGGGGGCCTGGAATTAGTTGTTAACTGGACAGAGCTATGCAGCCCAACTGATCAAGAGATCCAGGCCAAAATTTGTTATAATCTAAGTACTTGGTATATAATTGGTGATATGTTTTCTTTTCATGGTATAATATTTTGGCCTGTCCATGAGGCTGCCTCATGATTTGTGATGGGTAATGGTGAAGACTATCTGGTAACCAGAAAAATTGATGGATGGGCTGTCAAACCTTTATAGTTCTTTTTGATATACTAGGTTGCCATGAGTGTGGTGTATTTAGTAGAACAGCGCAAGATAAAGACTGGTCAAAGGTTGTAACTGTAAACAAGGAAGAAGTAGGGATCAGTAAACAACTCTAGTGCATATTGAGTGATGTGGCCTAAATCTAATCCACCCATCACAGGTCGACATATAGCGAGCATTTTGAAAAAAATTGGATTTCAAATCTTTTCGAATCCTTGGCGGGGTCCACAGATAAGAAAGGAAGATACAATAATCTATTGATTTTTGTTCCCAAATCATGACGGATCCATGCTCCCTCCTCTTTATAAACAAAGCCAGAGGGAGGAGCATAGGGAGGGAGAAAGGGGGAGAAAACGAGCAGCCAGAGGCTTCCAAGCACAAGTTCTCAATGAGAGGCTCTCAAGGTCTCATGGCGACAAGCTCTCATGGTGACAAGCTCTTGTAGCTATCTCTGCACCCAGCTCCTCTTCCATAGCCATTCTTGCACACTATCTCCTCTGTAGACGGGATGCACGTCTCTATAGACCGGGATGTGACTCTTTGGAGGTTTCCCAGTCCGCGCACCCTTGTTGATCAGGATGCGAGTCCCTAGGACCGGGACTCGCGACATTCGACCAGAGCCATGGGAGCTTCCAAGCAGAGCTCCCAGTCTGCACTTGTAATCCGCGTATCCTTGGTGATCAGGATGCGAGTCTCTGGAGACCGGGACCTGCGGCATCTGACTAGAGCCAGGCCGAGCTCTCAGGCTGTGCTCTAATGCTGAGCACTCCAGGCCGAGCTCCCATTACGAGCTCCTAGGATGCACTCCAATGCTGAGCTCCCATGCTGAGCACTCCGGGCCAAGTACTCCAGGTTATATACTCAAGGCCTAACGATCTAGGAAGATCACTATACTCTGATAGTTTTTATTCTCTTGCTATTTCACGTTGTTGTTACAAAGCATTGCTTGACTTAAGCATCGGAGGAGGCTCGGCCGGAGCCACCCCAGCGGACCTTTCTCTTCTCTTTGTGTGCACACCCGCGACACTCCACAGTAGTTGGTGTTCCGTCTTCTACCACCATGGACCGAGCGGGTTGATCTTTGTCATCCACGCCTCCAGATCATTAGAGCATGGTTAGGCAGGATTTGATCATCAACATTGAGAAAAGTTTAGGGGATCAGCTGAATGGTTATGATATCAAGACGTGTTACATGAGATTTCAGGCAGATATTGATTTGTATCATATGCTAGATCTTCAGGTAGATGGATGAGAATCTGGGAACATGTAAGAAAGAACCAGTGGCACCGGGTGTTGCTTTTAAAGTTCTTCCCTGTAGGATGATGTGGATCTCAAGCTTTTCTGCAATAAGAGTTGTTAAAGCCAGTAACAATAGCAGTTGTTGCACTGCAGATGTGGAGGTTAACTATTGATATTGATAGAACACCCACTTGCAATATAAAATTATCTTTGAACCAGGTGAAAGCACACTCATGCCAGCTATATCAGACTAAATTTATAAAATTTAAACATGTCAAGATGTAAAAAATTTATAAGATTCATTGCCTTCCATTCTGCAACAACCTATCATTCTCATATCCTAACATGACTTTGATTCTGAATGGCTTGATGTGGTTCATTTATTCTTATTTTTTTTTCTCTTCTTTTCCTTTTTTTTTTATAGCCTCCAATGATTTAAATAGTTTGTGTTCTCCAGATATGACGGACTGCATCATGGATCGAGCTATTTAGAACACCTAAACTTCCTGTCTGCAGTCAAAGCTCAAGGTGGTGGTGCCCCTGCTGTTGACTTGAATGACGGGTTTCTCGCAGTTGCCATTGGTGTTGCAGGTCAACTTTCAATTGAGAAAGGCCGTTTTGTTACCATGGAAGAGGTCTTGTCAATCTAGTTAACATTCAAAATCTGTCTCTCACTATTCTCTCCAACAGAAAGGGAACAGTTGTCCCAAATGATGATGCTTTCATGTATTTTGTTCTCGAGGGTAGTCCGGTTATGCTGCTTCTTCCACTCTATGACATATAAATGTGTCTTTCTTTTCCAGATTCCAGTTCATCACTTCAACTAAGCGTATCAACTTTAAGGATATTTTTCATCACCTGGTTTTCTTTCACTGTATCAGGATATCAGTGCATGTAATTCAAACATCAATCCTTATAGCTGCGAGTAAACATCCATGCAAAAGTATACCTTTTAAGATATATGGCTAGGGAATATGGTATAAAGTCTCGCAGAGCCATGATAGCAAGGATGATTTGCTGTTAAAAGGTTGGAAATGGTGAGGCTGGCTTCAGCCACAGAAAGTTGCAGGCTTTGATGCTTCAACAGGGATTTATATGGCATAAAACAACCAGAGCAGAATATAGGAGATGCAAATGGTTGCACATGTATCTGAGGATGCTCGAGGATCTGGAGGAGTGTTATTAGATGTTAAATTTTGCAGAGCTCAGTGTGGGCCATGCTTTGGTAGTAAATGTAAATATTAAATTTATTATGGGATCATTTGCTCACTGAATTATCATACAACTAGAGAGGATTCAATCTTGGAGTAAAGTCGTTTGTTGATAATATGATGGTAGATACTTCAGATGATAGAATGATGAACTGTCTCCAAAGATGCAAGTTAACTAGATCTTCGAATTCTAGATAACAGATAATCCTCTAGTAAATGATCCTAAGGAAACCCACCATCAGACTGGCTCTAGGATTGTTAAATACTGTCAGCATAACTAACCCTCAAGAACATCAATAAGACTGAGTTTTAAATATCCCAAATTTGAAATCCATACAGAATAGCATCCATAACTATAACATGTATGAACATTATGGAATTTCCAGCCCCTGACTGTGGTTGTTTTCTTCCTAAGAACAAGCAACATCTTGTAAAGCGCCGGATTATCATCGCAAATTCTGAGCTCGGAATGAAGAGGCTTCAACCTACAAAAATGATACCGTCAAATCCCTTCTCAGGCTTAGCACAACAAGTGCACAAGCATAGGAACAAGAAAACTCATAGCAGGATGGCAAAATAAAAGTCTTGGACCATCAATGGTGTAAAGATATTGTTATTTGGGTCGCTTTTCCTCCCAACCTCAATAGACCCAGTATGAGTTCAGAACCCTCAGACCTCCCAACTTCCATCCTGCTCTCTCCTCAGCTACAGACCTCTTGTTTGCTTGGAACTTGAGTTGAGTGATACACGAACACGATAGATGACATATCCTTATATTAGAAGCAAAAATGAATGATTCGAAACTTGCCAAAAGTGTATACTTACAAAAAGGGTGCAGAAAGAAGAATCAGTGAGTAAACTTTCGAGACAGGCCAGAGAGCCATAAACTAATCATAAATTCCACGATCAACCTTTATGAAGGTAATTAAAAGTTAAACCAATTACCTTCTTAGTAGCAGCTTGCCTATCAGTTCACATGTGTGAAACTGGAGGCTTAACATATCTCTGAATAACAATTTTATCACAATTGAGAATAGCATGCAGCACTGCATACCATATCTGCTGATAAAGGAATCACTTCCCCCCCCCCACCCCCCCCTGCATAATAGCCTCCCAACAGAAATTTAAAAAATAGCTCCAAAAGTCACAATCTAAACAATCTAGTTTCAAACAGATTCACTAATCAAATTGATGTGTTGTGTTTGCATGATCAAAGTTTCTGAATTTGGTCTGGAACACAACTCTGGATTTGGCTGAGAAGCGAGGAATGATGGGCTGTATTTGTTCCTCAAAGTTTTGAGTACTATGGGCCTTATTTGTTCAACTTAGAGCTCAAAGGCTTTGGGCTACGCCACTGTTTTGCGCTATTAAATCAGCAGAAGGAAGCCTCCTATCCACAAACCCCATCCAAAACCATGTCAAGATAAATCGAACCACCGTGGAGTAACGCAGGGAGAGGGACGAGACCCGGAATGGGCGGAGGCAGCGCGCTCCGTCCCATGGGCCGCGCGGTCGGGGTGGGCGCCGCAAAGGGCGTGCTCTCGGCCGCGGCCGGCGCCGCGACGCCCGCCACGCCCGCGCGCATCCTCCCCATCTCCTCCGCCTCTCCTCCTCCCCCCTCCGTCGCCACCTCCTCGTCGGCGGCGAGCTGGCACTCCCACCCTCGGGAGCTGGCCGTCGCCGGGCACCTTGTCTTCGAGCCGGCTCCATCCAGGGAGGAGGCCGAGGCGGCCGTCTCTGCTCTCAATCAGTAGACTCTTCTTCTTTTTGTCCCCCCCCCTCTTCACGCTCTATTTGGATATGCAGATAGTTCGTTTTTGATGTTCGAATTCTGTTATCTGTGACGATCGTTTAATGATTGCTGGAACCATTTTTTGTTGTTAATTGGCGCTGTTATAATTTGTCACAGCATGTCTGTCCCGATGGTTACATACTCTAACTTCTATCATAGATACAATATTCTCCGAATTTTTAAAAAAATTCTCAAGCTATTCTCAGTTTTCTTCTTGGCTTAGCGATTCTCTGAAGTATCTCCGAAAAGGAACCAATCTACAACTGAATTATTATAGGATTATACATGAATTTTATGATTTATTCACGAGTGATTTAAGAGGCTCTTATGTGTTACAAACTAGTGATACCATAAAGTGTTGGTAGGCGGGGATGTTTTTGCTATCATTTGTTATTCTTGTCTCTCCTATACTCTCCTATACTTATTTTTAAGCAAGTAAATATAGAAATGTTTTAGCAAACTTAATTGTGTTAGTTTTATTATTTTATGTCTAAGTTTGGTTTTCCGAACTGTTTCCCAACTTCTGGCAAAATTTGCTAGATTTTTTTTCTCTGAATTCGGAATCATTATGTCACACCAAATTGTTCCCGAATAAAAACTCTTGTGACTATGATTTTTGCATCGATCACTACTTACAAAATGTTTTGCAAATGTTTATGGTGGGGCTTGATATGATAATTTGGAGGACTAAACAAGGTATGGTAGTTACATAAGGTTGATTAGCCCCAAGTAACTACAGGAATATTTCGACAAATGTCTTCTGCATATAAATAGAATTTAGGAGCAACTTGCTGCATTTCTTAACAGAGCTGACTCCTCAAAGCTGCCTACAGATGACCATTAAACTTAAATATATTGGATATCACAAGTATTTGGTTTGATTTCTTTATCTGATTAATGATTGGGCTGTTATGCTAAGTTGAGAAAATTGACATGTCAGACTGTCAGTGGCACAACTGCAACATGGTCACGCTTCAGTCGTTATGATAAGTCGACGAAGATTGTTGCTTTAGTTACCATACGTCCTTTCATTTACATCATCTTTATGCCTGTCTTTTTTTTCTTTCTTGTAATGCTCATGTTTAGATGAATCTAATGGAGCATGTTTTAAGTCTATTTGCAGTTAGAGTTTGTGATCCTTGATTGCTGCCTTGATGGTTAATTCCCTCAAGTTTCTTTACTCTTTGGCATTGAACTCCCATTTTAGTCATCTTTAGATCTTAGGTACAGAATCCAATCTAAAGGGACTTAACATGTGTGCCAAAAACTAAGCATATGTTGTAATTTATCAATTTATTCAGGTAATTACATGCAGTAAATGGGCAAGTTTTAACAGATAATGACAACTGCTGTTAATAAACATGCATGAAATGTACAAATGGATGAGGACAGTATCTGAGAAGTCATTTAGATGGAGGAGTGCCATCTTGTCTGTATCTTACCACTTCTTACTACGATAGAATTAAACTACAGAATGATTCGGTTATTTTTATGGAAAATAAACAGCAGATCTCACTATAGCTCATCACATGCATGGTTCATTTCAAATGAGAATAGAACTGGATAATTTTCTCTTACATATTTGGTCATTTGTTTGAAGATTTCTTATGCTAGCGTAACTACCTCATACTGATCCGCGAATCATTACCTATCAAAATTTTTTGCATGCTGATGACTTCTGTTATTCTACAATAGCTATATTTGTGGAATAATTTGTTTCTTGTAGGTTATTTGTTCAAGCCACACATTGCCATACTTTTAAAGATGGAATTTGTTGTTGTCTGGAGGATGCTGTTGGTGAAATGCCTATTTCATCTGACATAATGCAGAAAGATTGTTCAGCTGAACCAGAATCAGTGAGGATTGAGCAAGCACCACATCTTCATATGGAGCATGCGCTGCATTTTAATAGCTTAAAAGCTTTTAAATCTCAAGGAGGAGAAAAAATTATCAATGCATTTGACCTATTGCAGTCAAATCCATCTGTTCAGGTAACACTAGGAGTTCATACTCTTTTCTTTTCATTTTCTCTCTTTATGGTAGTGTTTGGATGCTTTTTTTTTGCCATTCATGCTTGTCTTCCCTTTTCTTTAGTTATCCTGCAGAATATTATTATATTTTTATGTTAGAGCTTATTCTTTATAATACATCATCTATAGTTGCGCCTTCAAATTCTTCAATTAAATTACATCATCTGAAACGTATTAATATATCAAATGTAATGCAGTTCTTCATACTGTTAGAGAGAAAATCATTTATTTGTATAGTTTCTGCTCTTTTACATCATTCTATGTCAAGTTACCATAAATTACCGTAATTCTATGCAAAACATAGTTATTAGTGTCTTGTGTACTACTCAATATTATAACTGCTGCAAATGGTGAATTAAATTTGCCAAGCTTACCCTGAAGCATGAGTGAAGATTTTTGTCTAGGATAACATTTTTTTATTTACTTCTTGAGTTATGCAGTTGTATGCATGAATTAGTTTCATTCTCTGGTTTCTTTTTCTTTACAGAGGATGGTTGTTTCTTTGTCATCTGATAAAGCTGTGTGGGATGCAGTTATGAGAAATAGGGCTGTACAAGAACTCAAGAAATCATTCTCTGCAGGTTTGTGGAAGCACTTTCTTATTAGCTAGTATAGTTAACTTGCCAGATCATGCTGCATAACAATGATATTCTATACTGAAATTTTTTCATTTCTACTTTCCATAACAAGAAAGCAAAAGATCATGTGTTCTTTTTTTGCCAATTTTTCTATGTTTAGATAAAATGGCATTTGTCAAGAATACCTATTGAGTTTAATTTATCACGAGTTCCATAACTTCATTAAGATAATGCCAAAGAACTAAATCGTGTTTATTCTTTCACTAATTAATTTCTCAACTTTTTTCTTGACTTACTTTCCAGTACTAGGTTTCCTTCTCTCTTTTATTCTGGAATGGTTGGGGGTGGGATCTCAGTATTAACGACTATTTGCCAAGCAATATTAGTACTTTCTTCACAGTATCTCCCTTTGACTAATAACTGCTTGGCTTATATGTCATGTTTTCTCTGAGAAAATTCTTATGCATTGTCATAGCCAATTCAGTTTTTACATGTTGAGATAGGTGAAAGAATTGATGTTTGTCTCGAAAGAAGTAAATTAAAGAAACTGCCTAATTAAATGGAGAGAAGTGAATGTCTTCTTTAAAATAGCAGGTCTGGACTTTGTAGAAATCACCCAGTAGATGGAATCAGAACTGCAACAAAGTCACGAAAAAATATAAGATGCCTTCTTTGCTATCCCTAATTAATATTTCACTAAAATCTGTTTCTGGAGTTTTATGGTCTGTGATATGTAGTCCTCAATCAGTTCTCTTTGAGGTTCAAATGTGATGTGCGCTTATACTGGCATTATAGTTATGCATTTTAAATTGAATCATCAACATCGGATACATGAATGTAAGAAGAAAATATCCTGTCAATTTCTGGGATGACTGAGTCAGTATTATTCTTTCTTGCTGTGAGTTCTCTTGGAATGCTTTGAAGGCAAAGGCCCAGGTACTTTAACATGGGCTGAACCAGGTGGCAATGGTTAGCAGAAAGAGATCCTAGGACAAGGGTTAAACGTAATGGGAATTGAACTCGATCAAAGATCAGTTCTTCATTTATTAATGATAACATGACATATTTGGACTCCCATATTTACAGTTACAGGATTATTAAGTGACTTTACAAATTTAATATAACCTAATGAAATGCTACATATTTAGTTAACTTGCAATTTCACACCTAGAAAATCTATTTAATTACATAGGAAGGAAAATCATATTCACTTTAATTGCGGAGTTGCAAGTTTTCCTGCACATAGTAAGGACTTGTGATGCATATTTCTTTTGAAGTCTAGTACTACTTAGACAGAGCAGTTCCTGTGCTCAGATAATGGCATTATGCAATTAACTAGTTGACATAAAATTGTGCATTAATATTGATCTCTAAAGCTATGATCTTGATTATATCGTAGGTTTTCATTTTACCATGTTTCATGATATGCTCCTGGGAATTGGTTCTTCTCTGGGTTTAGGTGTTCGGTCGGATGCACATCTGGTGCAGTATGCAAGGGAGCATTCTGCACTGGTGTCGTAATAAATTCGAAATTTAAGATTCAAACCTACTGCATTACACTGTTGATTTTGTAGCTTGGTGAGTCATGTATTCTTCTCTTTCAAAGAGCTTTCAAAGACTCGATTTTTCACCACTGTTGCTACATTGCATGATAGAGGTATATTGCACTTAATTTTAGTAAGTACAACACAAATATGTTGGCCACCTTCTTGTTAGTCTTCTACTTGTGAGTATATATATATATATATATATATATATATATATATATATATATATATATAGCAAAATTTTAAACATGGGTTTTGATATGCAGTTGGAAGCACTGAACCGCAGAGCTCTAGTGGAGGCCCTGACATTAATACCAGAATTCTAAGGTGGATCTTGGAGAATACCATGATCAAGATAATGGAATGCATCGACAAGATCACAATGCTGGTGAATGAGCTCTTTCACCCAGGAGAAAGAGAAAAAGATATGGGTGTTTTTGACGATTTGCTAAGATCCTCATTTATGCTATCTGTCATGGTGTTAATTGTTGTTGTCGCGACACGACTCCAGAGAACCTGATTGTCCATTGAGTTGATGCTTGAACTCTAGTCTGTACTTATGTTTATAAGAATGTATCAGAACCCTTTGTCTGTGTGTGTATTGCTTTTGTAGCCTTCAAAACAACCAGTGTTCTTGTTCAAAGTCTGAAATAAAAAATACATATTTTGTTGAGGGTGTCAACCAATGCAATTCTGGGTTGGTATTGAAAATATCATCCTGGTTTCAGCTGATATTTCTCCCATCCTAGTTCAGAAAAAAGAGTATTGATTTTGCCCATGAAAGCCAAGAATGTTCTCAACTTGCAATGGATTCATAACGGGGCACTCGGTTAACATCAGTAATTATCTGTGGGATACATGGGTGGATTGTCAAAAAAAAAAAAAAAATTGTCCAAGTTTTGTATTTTGGTGATTTCTCTTTGAAGAACTAGTAAAGTCATCAAATTTTTTTAGTTATTTCGGTTATGTGGAGACATGTTTAAATTTACAATTATAACAGGAACTATGCTTTGGTCAACATGTAGTCAGGATCTGGTGGCTATTCATCAGATCCGGGATATGATAAAGTTTTAAAGGATGAACTAGATATGGACAGTTCTAATAAAATTTTATTCTCGAAAAAAAAGATTACATTGAAACAGCTATGAATTGGATATTAGATCATTTACTGCAAGAAATATGGGAGCATATTTTCATTTGATTCTCCCAGCTTCCTCGTGTATATAGTATTGATCAAAATGAAATACCTCCATCCAAACATGAGTTGCATAACAATGATGCTCCATTGTTCTGCAGACGGGTTGCAGAATGACATGTTATGCAGCTCTTCTTTATAATTTTGCCTCTGTTTACCGCTTAAATAAAGATGTCATAAAGATAGATAAATGAAATCTGAATATGGGAATATGCTTAATTTACTTGGATAGGGAGACAGATGGTGTGAATTTTCAGAAGAGTGAGTGTAAACATAAAGCCCACTCATTATAAAGCCAAAATTAAGATCTTCGAGATGTAAATGAATGGAAAATGGATGACATTTTCCTAGAGCAAGGAGTGACAGTTGACAAGAATGAGATAATGCAACTCATGAAGTATTGTTAATAAAGAAGGCGCAATTTCTTAAATATATTTTGCAAAAATAGCTATTTTTTTTGTTTTGTAAGAAGGTCATTTTGATTTTTTTTGACCACAATACCACTGGCCATGTTATCGCAATTAATGGTAGAATAGACAGGGAATGGGATGAAAATAAACAACATAAATGAAATAAAATATGGGGAAAAATAATGGTGGTTTAAGAGAAAAGAAAGGGAAAGAAAATCCTTTTCTCTCTTAATATTTACCACTACCTGCCACGACCCGCCACCTAGAGTTGGGCAACGGGCCGTGCCGGGCCGGCTCGGCCCAGGCCCCCCGGGCCCAAATTCTAAGCGGGCCGTGCCTGGCACGGCCCGCTTATGAAGCGGGCCGTGCCTGGCACGGCCCGTGAGGCACGGAAGGCCAGCCCGGCCCGGCCCCCGGCCCCTCTATTGGTGGGCCGGGCCGGGCACGGCACGGCACGGGCCGTGCCAGGCACGGCCCGTAACGGGCGCAAACGGGCCGTGCCAGGCACGGCCCGCAACGTCTCTAAACGGGCCGTGCCTGGCACGGCCCGTCTGGAGAGGGGGAGGGAAAATAGCCGTTTCCAACGGCTATTTTCGGGAAAAAGTCGATTTTACCCTTCCCAACAGTCCAATAACGGCTGAATGGAGGGGTATTTTGGGGAAAAAAAATTTTGGGCTTCTATAAATAGCCGGGTAGTTCTATATACACCCCCCTATTGCTCAGGACACCCCCCAAAAACCAAAAAAAAAATACCCAAACTAACCTTTAGTGTAATTACCATATTGCCCTTGAAATTTTCTCATACACCCCCCTTCCTCCTCCTCCGTTTCGTTTTGAAAAGAAAAAAAAAAACACCCCTCAAACCCCCCTTAAACCCCTCCTCCCCCGTTCCCCCTTCTCCCTCTCGTCGCCGGCATTCTCCCGATCTCCGACCACCTCGCCGGCTTCTCCTGGAACCACCTCGCCGGCTTCTCCCGAATTTTTTTTTTTCACGGTTCGTGCTCCGTTCGGCACTGGATCGCCGAACAAAAGGCTTCTGTTCGGCTGAACAGTGCCGAACAGAAGCTTTCTGTTCGGCAACCCTCAACCGAACAGATCTGTTCGGCTGCACAGTGCCGAACAGAAGGCTTCTGTCCGGCACTGTTCAGCCGAACAGAAGCCTTTTGTTCGGCGATCCAGTGCCGAACGGAGCACGAACCGTGAAAAAAAAAATTTCGGGAGAAGCCGGCGAGGTGGTTCCGGGAGAAGCCGGCGAGGTGGTCGGAGATCGGGAGAATGCCGGCGACGAGAGGGAGAAGGGGGAACGGGGGGGTTTTGGGCGTTGGCGAGGTGTTTTGGAGGGGAAGAGCGGGGTGGGGGGGGGTTTGGGGGGTGTAGAGAGCAATTTAGGTGAGGGGGTGGGGAGGGTGGGGGGTAATTTAGGAATTTTTAATTTTTTAGGGGTGTCCTTAGCAAATGGGGGGTGTAGAGAGTATTTAATTTTTTTTTTAATTTTTGGGGGGTGTCCTGAGCAATAGGGGGGGTGTATATAGAACCACCCTAAATAGCCCATTCCTCCCTCATTCTCACCACACCAAACCTCTCATTCTCTCCTTCTCTACTGCTATTATTTCTCTCCTCTAAAGTGCTCTTCTAGCAATTTAATTTTTAGTTTGTTCAAGTGCTACACAAGAGGAGGTTCCTGTTGAGAAGAGAAGGTCGCTTCTGTTGAGAGCACAAGAGGAAGCTCGGAATCTCAGCTCTGCCTCTGCCCTCCGACCCTCTACTCAATTCCTCCTTGCGGTTAGTTTTTATTTTTTGAATTAATCATAGATATGTCATCTTTTGAGGAAAGTCAGTTTGGCATTCCTGTTTCTGAGGGAGAAGAAACTAATCCCCAACCCCCTGTTCCTAGTTCCTCTAGAACTGGTGAACCGAGTGAAGGTCAAACCTCTTCTCGTAAGAGGACTAGTACTGTATGGAATGAATTTGATAGAGTTATGGTTGAGGGAGTCTGGAAAGCTAAATGTAAAAAATGTGCCAAACTTTATAGTTGTAGTAGTAGTGGGGGAACAGGGCATTTAAAAAGACATCAAGAGAGTCATAGGATGCATGATTCTCATGCTCAAACTCAAAGTAGCCTTAATATACAAGGGGGATTACTTGTAGGTAATTTTGCATATAATCATGAAAATCAAAGAAAAGCACTTGTAAAATGGATAGTTAAGGATGAATTACCTTTTAGTTTATGTGAATCTTTTTAATTTTGAAGAATATGTTCAATTAAACCTACAACCTGCTTACAAAAGAACTAGTAGGCGTACATTTAGAAGAGTAGCTATGACCAATTTTTTAGCAATGAAACAAAATTTAATTGAAACACTTTCTACTTTAAATGTAAAAATTTCATTAACTTCTGATATTTGGTCAGCATCTGTAGGTAGTAATTGTTTTATTGCCATTACTGCTCATTATATTGATAATGATTGGCAATTAAATAAACGTATTCTTGCTTTTCGTGCTTTTGATTTTCCACATTCTGGGCAACAAATTTCAAATATAATTTATCAAACTGCATGTTCATATAATATTAATGATAAAATTATGTCTATTACTTTTGATAATGCATCTAATAATAATTCTGCTGTTGTATTATTAAAAGACTCATTGCATCCCATATTAGATGGAAATTTACTGCATATTAGATGTGCATGTCATATCTTAAATCTTTCTGTTCAAGCTGGCATGGGCATGATTCAAGATGTGATTTCAAAAATTAGAAATGCAGTTTCTTTTATTCATGCTTCTAGATCAAGACTTCAAGAATTTAAGAAATTATGCATAAATCATGGTAAACGTTTTAAAAAATTTAAACTTGATGTAATTACTCGTTGGAACTCCACATATAGCATGATACATGATGCATACCCATAAAAAAATTTATTAAGTGCATATATTAATGATCGTGGATTAGGATTTACATTGACTGAAACTAATTGGAATAAAGAAAAAATTTTGGAAGATTTTTTGCTTAGTTTTTATAATGCTACCAATGTTCTTTCTGGTATTTATTACCCTACTTCATGTTCATTTTTACAACAAGCATATATAATTAGTCAAAAATTTGCAGAACATAGATATGATGATGTTTTAATGCCTATTATTCACCTAATGGAATCTAAATGGAATGAGTATTGGGACAGGATATGTCCTATGCATAACTTAGCTGCTGTATTTGATCCTAGAGTTAAATTAAATGGCGTGCTAATTTTACTTGATGCATACGCTGAAAATATGAATCAAGATGCTGAATCTGCTAAAGATGAGGTAAGACAACTTCTTTATGATATTTATGCTATATATGATGAAAAAATTCGTGGATCTAGAACATAAATACAAACCTCTATTTCTCCTTCTAGTAGTTCTCGTTCGTCATCTATTTTTTCATTCATTGCACAGAGAAGACACACACATGCTTCAAGTTCCTCTTCATCTTCTTCATCTTTAAGTAGTGAACTAGAATTTTATTTACGAAATGATCTTCAGTCTGCATATGATGAAAATCAAATAGAGAATCTAGATGTATTATCTTGGTGGAAGAGTGTTAGAAATCAATATCCTGTTATGTCTGCAATTGCACGCGATATTTTAGCTGTGCCGATGTCCACGGTAGCATCGGAATCCGCTTTTAGTGCAGGTCGGCGTGTTCTTGACGAAAAGAGAAGTAGGATGACGGGCGAAACGGTGGAGATGCTTTTCTGCTTCAAGGATTGGCTGGATGCTGAGGCAAGACTTCAAGATAAAGGTGGACATAATACAATATCCTCTGATGATGATGATACAAACACTACTGAAGACTGAAGACTGAAGACTGAAGACTGAAGACTGAAGAGTGAATACTGATTCACTGAATCACTGATGATTAGTAAGAATTCTTAATTTTTTATAATTGTACATTTTTATTGTATTCTGGAGGTCAGACCAAGGTCCAAACCTCGGCCCTTTCTTAGTTTCTTATTGTATTCTAGAATCTAGAGGTCAGACCAAGGTCCAAACCTCCCTTCATGTACCATTTTGATTTAAATTAATAAACTGGTAGGGGTCTATGCCAAACCCCCCACCATTAAGGTGGCTTTATATTCATAAATCAAGATTTCTTAGTGTTCAATATTTATTAATTTATTAAAAAAATTTTATCGGGCCGAGCCGGGCCCAGGCCCGGACCGTGCCAGGCTCGCGTGCTAGCCCGGCCCAGGTCCTTATGGGCCGTGCCGTGCTGGCCCGCGGGCCGTGCCGTGCTTGGCCCGCGGGCCTAGACCGGGCCGTGCCGGCCCAGGCCCGAAGCGGGCCGTGCCTGGCACGGCCCGCTGGCCAGGAACCTCTAGCCCAACACGGCCCTATCAAAGGGGCCGTGCCAGGCACGGCCCGGCACTGTAGCTGGCGGGCCGTGCCAGGAACGGCCCGCTTCATGCCGTGCCGTGCCGGGCCGTGGGCGGCCCGGCCCAGTGCCCATCTCTACCGCCACCTCACCACCATTGTCTACCACTACTAGTGATCCTCATCATTGGTGATCAACATAGTTGTCCACATTATTATTGTTCTCCACTACCGCTCACCACCGCTCTTATTTTGACCATCATTCACCATCTCTGATAATCTCCATCACTATCCATGACTATTAATGATCTCTTCCACGATCTACTTCCATCGACGACCTTTACCATCAACTATCATCGCCGAAGATCTCCACTACTACCTATTATTACCGATGATTTCTACTACCATCGATGATCTTTACAGCCACCTACTGCTAATGATCTCCATCACCATCCACTATTATGTACAGTCTTCATCACTACCATCACCATCAACAATCTTTACCACTGCTTATTATCATTGTCTATGATCTCCACCACCATTGCTCACCACCTACAACGATCTCTACCATTCCATAAGGCTATTAATGACGAGTGGTGGATATTACTAACGCACATATATATTTAAAAATAATGCATGTATTATGAACTATGGATGCACACATACAAAACTGAAAAACTTTTTTAAAGATTCATTTTAATAAGATATCTTGGCACGATGACATTTTGATACTAGAAATAAAAAAAATCTAAAAAATAAAAAAATGGATTATATGGATGTGAAAAGTAGACTGTTATCACAGCAGTAATGAGTCAATCTTGTATTTATTGTGAATCTCAATTTGGAACGACTGATCTACATTCAACTTTGCAATTAGATTTATTATTATGATTAGAATTTTGCAAGTGACCTTGTTCCTATTAAAATGTATGCATGGTAATTGAGTAGTTTGTAAGAAATGCATTGCTTTTCTAAAAGGTGAAGCATTACTTTCATGTGCATCAATTATCGTTCCACTTATTTTTAAAAAATGATGCATGTATCATAAATTACTAATGCGTATATGTTGGACTGAAAATCTTTTTATGGACATTTATTTTTTTCTGAAAAAATAGATAAGATATCCAAATACAGTGGCATTTCATATTGCTAGAAATGAAAAGGAGTCAAATAAAAAAAAGAAAACTTGTATATGATGGATGTGAAGTGAACCAACGCTCTCTTTATTCCTACACTAGTTATGTGTTGCAATTCAGTCTCCCATTATTTCTGTCTTTGCCTGACCATAGAGAACATATGCACTGTCATCCTCTAAGTCATGCTATATCATGACCAATTAATTAGGACTCCAATGTCAAATACATTTAGGTTAAACTATTAGCATAGAACCTTTTCCAGAATAATTGATTACTAAATGTAATGATTTTGACAAGAAAAGTTAATTAGTTTTTAAAATTATAAACAACTGTTTGGGCTCCAAGTCTTCTGAATTTGAACATGTCTATCCTGATATAAAGCTAATTGCAATGGAATGATTTTCTTATTGGACAACATGACCCTCCACTTACATCTGAGACAGATAAGCTTGTGTGCTCCATGTCAAGGACATGATGTAAGGTATCATGGTCGATGCACAGGTTTCATCTCAAATTTACTGATTCTCAAAATACAACAAAGTGCCTTATTTTTTGGATCAAGGGATCCTTCATAGTAATTTTTGAGGTGAATTGTTAATATTGACTGTTTAATGTAATTGCATACTTGAGCGTAAGTGCAAGAGCATCACCTTGGCAAAGGAGAAATTCCATGTAGTTACTATACACTTCAACATTCAGGGGGTGCAGCATACAAAGTTCGAACTCAACCCCTAGTTGCTAAGAAAAAAAGGTAATGACCATTGAGGTAATCCCAGTTCATCCTTTTACGTTATTTTAAGGGTGGTTGTTGCAGTTAATTTTAACATTTTAAACTGTGAGGACCCGTGCGGACATATGTTTAGTCCTATATCGGTTATTCGCTGGATAGATCTTGGATACTTATATAAGATCAATGAACCCAAATAATACCTTCTGGCTAGTCATTTTAGGTAAAGTCTTGAGTTATTACAAATGGTATCAGAGCGGACCCAACCCATAACCTATGTAGACTAGAAGATACTGCAGTATGGATCCATTGGAGGGACACTGCAGCACAAATCTATTGGGGCTGACCACGAGTTGATCGTGATATTTGTGATTAGATTTGAACGGATTTGAATCCTTAGCCTGACGAAGACGTCAGAGCTTAAATGGAGGAAGTATGTGAGAACCCGTGCGGGAGTGTGTTTACTCCCACATCGGTTATTCATTGAGTAGATCTTGGGTATTTATATAGGATTAAGGAACCTAAATAATATCTTCCAGCTAGTCATTTTGGGTGAGGTCCTAAGTTGTTACAAATACCAATGCATTATTTAACAGTATAGCAAACTGGAGCATTTCATAGACAACATATCCACAACATGTCATAAAGCAATGCATGTCCAATCATGCAAGTTCATAAATATGGATGTGCATCATAAAACGTTGCATTATTCTAAGCTTTGAAAACTGTACTCTTGGATTGTAGTACAACTATGGTTACTATTATTATCCATGACAGGGCCATATGCTGAGCTATTATAACCTACTAACGAGGGTCATTTGCCGAGCTATTATAATCCGCTGGTGAGGGTCGTATGCTGAGCTACTATAACCCTGGCGAGGGTCGTACGTCGAGCTACTATAACCCGCTGGCGAGGATCGTATGCCGAGCTACTATAACTCGCTGGCGAGGGCCGCATGCGGTGCTACTATAACCCGCTGGAGAGGAAGAGGGTCGTATGCCGAGCTACTATAATCCGCTGGAGAGGAAGAGGGTCGTATGCCGAGCTACTATAATCCGCTGACGAGGGTCGTACATGGCAATCTCAGAGTTCATAAACCTGATGTGGGGTCGGAACCCCGACACCAGCCCGCACACCGGGCGAGCAGGGAAAGCATCTGTGTCCTCCCCGAGGTATTGTCCGCTCTGGGATTGCCGCTTCGGGTCTGCGGGAGGTCGCCCAGGGCCGTGGCCCAATGACAGTCCCGAGCCCTGATGGCGCGGGGGTCCGCGGAGGTTGCCCCCTACCCTCACGATTTTGTCCCAAAAGGCGCCTCGATGAGAAGAGGTGTTTGCACCCCCCATTTAAGGCACAGACCTTTCCGCTGATTACCCGATGTGGGACTAAACTGGGAACCCCATCCCACAACACAGCCCCCCCAGCGGGAAGGTCTGTGCGTGGCCGGGGCCCTTCCTCTAGCGCCATCTGATGTGGGGTCGGAACCCCGACACCAGCCCGCACACCGGGCGAGCAGGGAAAGCATCTGCGTCCTCCCCGAGGTATTGTCCGCTCTTGGATTGCCGCTTCGGGTCTGCGGGAGGTCGCCCAGGGCCGTGGCCCAATGACAGTCCCGAGCCCTGACGGCGCGGGGGTCCGCGGAGGTTGCCCCCTACCCTCACGGTTTTGTCCCAAAAGGCGCCTCGATGAGAAGAGGTGTTTGCACCCCCCATTTAAGGCACAGACCTTTCCGCTGATTACCCGATGTGGGACTAAACTGGGAACCCCATCCCACAACACAGCCCCCCCAGCGGGAAGGTCTGTGCATGGCCGGGGCCCTTCCTCTAGCGCCATCTGATGTGGGGTCGGAACCCCGACACCAGCCCGCACACCGGGCGAGCAGGGAAAGCATCTGCGTCCTCCCCGAGGTATTATCCGCTCTGGGATTGGCTGGCGGCAAAATTACCAGCAAATTGTCTGCCGAGCTGCTCAAAAGAGGAGACAGTGCTCGGCTTCAGCCCGGTAAACCAAAGCCGGGCTGGTCCTCGGAGTGTCGCTGGGAAAGCCTTGCACATCATGGCCTCCGAGGCTCCTTGTAGGGCCATTAAGACCCGATAACTTTCCAGGTGGTGAAGTGGATCAGCCTTGCCGTTGTAAGGCTCCACCTGGGGCATCTTGAACCGTAGTGGAACCGGTTCATCTTCAATCTCCGGGGAGAAGGGCGACTTCGTGGTGAACTCGAAGTCGCCATCGCATCCCGATTTCCTCCCGTGGAGTGCCTGGATTTGGCGCTCCAGTTTCTCGACCTTTTTGTCGAGTTCATCATTCTGGAGGATCGCTGCAGCGGTTCGCTCGGGTGCAGGTTGCCCTGGAACCGACTCAGCTTCTGAAGGTTGTGGCCATCTTCCATGGCCCCTGACTGGATGCTCTCTCCAGAGGGAGGCCTGGACTTGAGAGTCCTGACCTCGAAAGGAAAGTCCGCTTGTAGGGGGCTCCGGTTGAACTGGAGCCGGAGGAGGCGGTGCCGTTGGGATGCCCCTGGGTTGCAAGCTTTGGACAGCGGTAGCCAAGGCTTGCACCTATTGCACCAGGGCATCAAACTGCTCCGGCCGAACTTGAGGTGTTGACTCGGCCGGAGGCGGCGAGTTTCGGACAGAATGTTCGGGACTAGGTGGAGGACGTCGAGAGGCATTGGAAGCCCCTTTACTTCTTAGTTTCATGGCAGCAACTCGGGCCCTTCCTCTAGCGCCAACTGTGTTGTGGGATGGGGTTCCCAGTTTAGTCCCACATCGGGTAATCAGCAGAAAGGTCTGTGCCTTAAATGGGGGGTGCAAACACCTCTTCTCATCGAGGCGCCTTTTGGGACAAAACCGTGAGGGTAGGGGGCAACCTCCGCGGACCTCCGCGCCGTCAGGGCTCGGGACTGTCATTGGGCCACGGCCCTGGGCGACCTCCCGCAGACCCGAAGCGGCAATCCCAGAGCGGACAATACCTCGGGGAGGACGCAGATGCTTTTCCTACTCGCCCGGTGTGCGGGCTGGTGTCGGGGTTCCGACCCCACATCAGATGGCGCTAGAGAAAGGGCCCCGGCCACGCACAGACCTTCCCGCTGGGGGGGCTGTGTTGTGGGATGGGGTTCCCAGTTTAGTCCCACATCGGGTAATCAGCGGAAAGGTCTGTGCCTTAAATGGGGGGTGCAAACACCTCTTCTCATCGAGGCGCCTTTTGGGACAAAACCGTGAGGGTAGGGGGCAACCTCCGCGGACCCCCACGCTCAGGGTTCGGGACTGTCATTGGGCCACGGCCCTGGGCGACCTCCCGCAGACCCGAAGCGGCAATCCCAGAGCGGACAATACCTCGAGGAGGACGCAGATGCTTTCCCTGCTCGCCCGGTGTGCGGGCTGGTGTCGGGGTTCCGACCCCACATCAGATGGCGCTAGAGGAAGGGCCCCGGCCATGCACAGACCTTCCCGCTGGGGGGGCTGTGTTGTGGGATGGGGTTCCCAGTTTAGTCCCACATCGGGTAATCAGCGGAAAGGTCTGTGCCTTAAATGGGGGGTGCAAACACCTCTTCTCATCGAGGCACCTTTTGGGACAAAACCGTGAGGGTAGGGGGCAACCTCCGCGGACCCCCGCGCCGTCAGGGCTCGGGACTGCCATTGGGCCACGACCCTGGGCGACCTCCCGCAGACCCGAAGCGGCAATCCCAGAGCGGACAATACCTCGGGGAGGACGCAGATGCTTTCCCTGCTCGCCCGGTGTGCGGGCTGGTGTCGGGGTTCCGACCCCACATCACATATCATGCTTTTCATAAATCTTCCTTCATAAATAGATTGAAAGATGAATAATAGCATCATAATGTATAAGTTCATGATCATGCTACAAACTTCATTTTCTTTTATGGAACATTCTATATCATCATAAATCGAGTGTACATAATATAGTAAACATGATGAATGTCATTTAGTCAAAATCATGTATCACTTGCTACATATGCTTGATCCTAATTTTTGAGAAACATAATTAGTAATATACAACTTCGTATTCAAATAGTTCATGTATTTGAAAGTAATAAGCTTGTGTCAGGATCACTTACCTCAGTTTGCTCACCAATTTCTAGGTTTAGATGATAATTCTTTAACATCAAGCAATATCATAAACAATCATATTATTTGTTACTTGCTCATTCAATTTTTTATTAATTTATTAACCTTTATTCTTCTTTTTTCTACTATTTTTCCACTTCTAATTATTATATCTTATTTCTATATAATCACCCCCTTTCCTTAATTCAAATTCTTTAATATTCTTTTAATTTTTCATCTTACAACCCATTCAAAGTCATATTTCATTGTCAGGCCCATGGCCCAACTAATCATGGCCTGGTTAAATTTTTGATTAGTTACTGGGCTTATTTTTATTCAGGCCCATGGCTTGATTTAATTGCTGGATCAAGCCCATGGCCCAATATAGTTTCTAAAAATAGTTTTGCCTATGTTTTGTTCTAATCTACAAGGCCCTACTTAGTTTCGAAAAGACCTTAGCTCCGCCCATGCACAGTTACATAGTTAATTATTATTTTATTTTATTTATATTTATTTATTATCTTATTTATTTATATATTTTTTTCTTCTTTTTCTTTTTCTTTTTTTCCTTTTCTTTCTTTCCTTCTTTCCTTCTTCTTCTTTTCTTTCTATCTCCGATCTTCCCTTCACCGAGGCCCTTTGCCCCACCGAAGAGAAAGAAGGGGACAGGACTTTGGCCTGACTGCAGCCCCCGTCCGAGAGCTGGCAGCGGCTGCGGCCGAGAGCCGTGGAGTCCCTCCGTTGTTTCATTTCAGAAACAGGGAAGAGGAAAGTAGGAAAAATAACATGATCAAGGGCTTACCTAGCTCCGGAGAAGCTGCGAGCACCATCTCCGGCGACACCAACGTGGGTTCAGGAAACCCTAACCCTGAAGGAAGAAGGGGAAAGAGAAACCGTGAGGGGAGGGGTCCCGGACTGGTGATCCTTTCGGGTTCTTTCTTTCTTTTTTTAAATTAATAATAGGCGGTCTTTGAATTGGCCGTGGCTCGCTCACCATCGTAATGCTCGCGACGGTTGAGCGGGATCGGAGGCCATTCAAGAGGCCGCGGCGTCTCTGCCTCCGTAACGCACGAGCAGAGATCACGATCCTCTGTTCTATATTTTATTTTATTTTATTTTATTTTTTGGAAGAGAGGGGGGGGGGGGAGTTGAGGCCGGCAGGACTAGTCCGGCCGGCTTCAGCTTTTTTTGGGGCCTGTTCTCACATAAACAACCTTTCTTGCTTGTGATAAAAAGCTTAAGAGCTTCTCTCAGTAGTTAACATAATGCTGAAAAGTTAAATTTCAGAGACTCCTCTGCATGAACAGACAATTCCCACTTGTAGCATTCTACCAAGATTGACAGCAGATTATCCAGACTTACAGAAGAACGAGTCATTAAGTTTGCCATCATGAACAAGACTCACAGTGAAAAACATCCTTGATCTTACTTTCCCCTCTTATTTGCTCATAGGAACAAACTTTCTGATTCTATTCATTTGAAAGAACCTTCAATGAACTCCGTCATTACCATTTAAATTGCAGGATTCACAAAAAGTGAAGATGTTGACCTCAACTTATTGTTCTAGCTTTGGAACCTAACTAGGCAATTTTAGAGATGAACAAGTATTGCCTACAATTCTTAACGTTCTTATGACGAGACTTCCAACCATCCAGTCATTTAATGGAATGACCACGTATCAACATAAGCATCAAACAGAAAATATCACAAGCCACAAGAGCACTGCTTAGGGTGGTCGTGCTGATGATACTGGTATGCAATAATAGACTACCGGGAAGCTTAAAGTTGACTCATTTTAGATTTCCTTCCTGACAATAATAGTAGTCAGCGACATCGCATTCAAACTATGCCTCATTTAGACTACAGTTGAAGATGAACCAGAAGCATCTAATATGATGCACGAGGAACTGATCTCATAAAAAACTTGCTAATCCAATGAAAATTTCGACTTACCTAACCAACCACAAACCTCCTGTAATTTGTAATGAAAATGGTTCAACCAATGTGTGCCATCATGGCTCCAAACAGATATCATATCAATACCAATATCAGCTATATTTTCATCCAAGGACTCATTCCTGAACTTTATTGATTTCCCAAGTTGGCCACCAGGAGTATTTATAATTAGTCACTATTGCTGACTCTTAGACATGACAAACTTCAGTTGATTGAGAATGCACCTTCACAGCCTTGATGCCCTAAACTTTTGCTTAAGCACAGGCTGAATGTATTCACGGTATCCATCAGGCACAACTGAGTCATTGAGCGGGTCCTTCCAAGCCTCTTCATAGAGGTTCGGATACACATTCCCATCATAGCGACCAAGAACAGACCCCAAGTAGTGATTGGTGTAGTTGAATGCATCAACAAGTGCAACAGCATTAGGCCGGATCTGCAAGGCACCATGACTTGGTATTTAATATATTTCTCAAGGAAAAATTCCAAGAACAATTTGGAAAACTTTTGCAAAATTACTAAGCTGACCTGGGAATAAAGAGACCGGAGCTGATCATTGGCCAGGGAAGCTTGCTTGGATGTGATGCACCCAGTTGCAAGGAAATCACCGAGATGCTTGTGAAGCACAGAGAGTGCATAGATGTTGCAGAGAATCTGTAGTTGTCCTTTGACTCCATGTCCTGGTATGTCTTGTTGGACCTTCTCAATGAACCTGAAATAGATATATAGCCATGAAATAACAGGCATTATGACCTGATGATTACAGCAAGATAGAAGAACCAGTAGAGGCACAGTTTTCTTTAATGCTTAAGGTACGAGTTTGGCGGTGCTTGCTAACACTATGTATAGCATTAAGCCCAAGCCACTCAATTATTGGGGCTTTTGAAGGCCCTTATTACCAAATCATGCCCATCTTGATCTTGTCGAAAAAAGATTTCCACACTATATCTATACTATTTGTATTAAGCAAGGCTCGCCATACTGGTAAATACTGACCTGCATCGGGCATACTATACCATACTGGTACCGAACCAAGACTTGCTATAGGGGATATACTGAGTCTCCGTATGTTGAACTAACCGTTGTACCGAACATACTGATGCTGTATCAGCATGGTACCGATATGGGGTTTGGTATTGAGATTGTGAATTTTGGTATTAGGTCCTTAGAAAGGTAGAGGAACACTTACTTTGATACAATAATCAATTGGCAGTGTGCAACCGCAGCTTCCAATAAATCAGCAGAGAGTTCAGAAAAACCTGCATATATTAATGATGTCAATAAAAGAATGTGAAATTGTAGCATGGACAAGTTGAAAAAGAAGAGCCATGGAACTATTGCATGTGCTCATATTTGGGATTTTCTTTTGTAGATGTTAGTTGAGACACTGGGGAAAGAAGCAACATTCGACACAGAAGTAGGAAACTAGCTATTTATTTCTCCAGTGGAGAAAATGATATAAGGGAAATTTTTAAATTCTAGTTATCCCTGTCTTTCTAGATTCTGCTACCCTGCATCAAGCAACTTCACCAAAAATGCTGGGAACACCACATGCATCTGCAATAAACAAAATCCAATATCTTGTACTGTTTTTTGACACCATTATTCATTATTAATTCTAGGACCTATGTGATGGCATAAAATATTAAAGAAAGAAAACTGACTGAAACGTAGATTTGACCAGAAAATTCAAAAGCATAGAGAATGTAAAGACCTTCTTCTGGGCTTGCTGCCTTGCTTATATTTTGGGCACAATTTACAGCAAGCCTAACAGCTCTAGCTTCAAATGCTTCCAGTATGACGGAAGGCTTCAGCCAGTCCTCAGCTGCACAACAAGACAGCAAAATTAAAGGTTAAAAGTGCTACTAGGTGTAACTTATAAAATCTGGACATAAAGTAGTCATCTACAATGTAAAAGTAAGCTAAGTTTCACAAGCAATCGACATCTCAAACTCCCAATGCACTTATATTTACCAATAAATTTCTGAGTTTTAAGTATATCAGAATATGTTAAATTTTGCAGTAAGATCTACCTCCACGAACATCACACTTGCACTGCATTAAGTGCTGTGCTCTCCCCATATATGCTGTGGTTCCGACAGGCTGTGTTCCTGACCCAAGCTGAGAAACAGTCTTCATAAGAAACCTTGCAACCTGCAAATCATCAAAAGGATCAGTTTGGATTGTATTGGCTGACAGCTAAGGAGAAAACATGAATTGTAAACCAACAAAGTGTTTGTAGCTCAGAAGCTCTGAGAGAGAAAGAGGGATCACTAAACATCCATAATTTTCTAAGGACTTGATTGTGCATCATTTTTATAAAGGAGGTAGCCCACTTGTGCAGTCATTTGCAAATGTGGGGCATGCTGTTATTAAATTCATATGATTCATGATATGAATCTTACCATCTGCAACAAAATGGCCATAGACTAGCTGGATCTCATCCTTTGATCAGGACCTGTTACTATCATGAGGTCTAGATTTGTATTATAATTTGTGCAATCCTTTGGGTCATAAGATCCAACTAATGCTCATGTTATTTAAGTATTAAACCACACAGAAATCCATTTTTTATACTTGACTGCATGGCTTTGGAGTTACTTATTTATCACTAATAAGCCTCAAACTTAAGCATGTAAAATTAGCAAGTCCATTAGAGTTTTAACTTTTAAAAAGTAAAGTAATTTTTGAGTTCATCGAGCAAAAAAAAAGGCAAATTTTCTTAGTTTTATGTCATTGTGTTAGTTTTTTTAATTAAAAGTTCCACCTAAAATATAACTGAATAGATAGGTTGTTGAAAATATCTTGAATAACATATGTGATGTTTATTTCATAAGATATGATAGATATGGGCTTGTGATGGTGGAAACAAAATTTTTATATGTATGCCCTTTATTCTTAATTCACATTTCTTTTTTATTCCAAAAAATTTTCAAAAGAAATCAGATAATATCTTATGATCCGTAATTCAACCTATCTAAACCTCTTTATGATTTATGATTTCAACCCTAATTTTGACAACATAATGAGGCACTCCTTGTGTAAATTCAACTGATTGGTGGTAGACCAAAATTTTCTACAGAGAACACCATATAAATGTTCCAATAACATTTGACTAAAAAATTACATGAAGAATATATCTTATATGGATGATCTGATCCATAAGGACCATGACTGGAAATTGTTTGATTGCCTTTCTCCTAGGAAGAAACGAAATATAAACAACTTGAATTTGGGACAGCTATTCGAAATCTTAGGAAAAAACTTGATTCACTATCTCACATCTGCTTTTTGTGAAAAAAGGCCAATTGAAGGGGAGGTTTTCTTTAAACTAGGAGCTGAGGCAACCATTCAATCAAATGATATTAAGCATGTTTCCCATCTCCTCTCAAGAAACAAGTAGGGCGGTTCTTTGCAAAACTATGCTCAATTTCATATGTGGCAGTCCCTCTAAGATCTCTTCATTAGTTGGGGGTAGAATCAGCATGGATTGCATTTTTTAAGGAATGTATCAAGATGGAAATTTGATCTGGTCAAATAATGTGTGGTGCGTAAACAAGGATCAGTTTTTTTAGCAACGTACGGAATGTATTGTTAAATATTCCACAACATTTATTTTCATTCAAATAAGGGATTCTGGCCAATTGAAAGGATCTTCTGATCATAGACTAAGTTAGTATGGAGTTTGTTTATTAGCAAATATGTTGCAACAAGAATATAGGTCTCAAGGATGGGCAAAATTTTAGTTTCTTTTTTTCTGTGTGCTCGTGTGTGTTTAAGTCTTCAACACTACAAAAATATACATTTCTAGAGTGGCTACAAGAATATGCATGCATATTAAAGTTAAGGATTTGAGAAAGCTGCTGATCGCAAGGGATATGGTTCTTGAAAAGACATCAATCAAAACATATTTTTCATGTGAGCCTTCAATCGATGGGAAAAGGCATTGATGTCAATGAAAACAAGACCTCAACAATTTTTAGGTAACTGTCCCACATCATATTTTCATAGGTGAAAATAAATGCAAATGCTATACTGGTCATCAAGTATGAGTAGATAAATGATGTAATTTAAGTTGAAAAAACAAGAAGAACATATGTAATCCCAGAAAATCAAAGTCAGTCTTGTTTGATTAATTGAAAATGAGCCATAATCACCTTGGTTATCAGCCAAGAAGATTAATTTTCATCTACATCATCTAGGAATAGTATTTCATAAATTAACGCGTTCTTCACTATCATCTACCTAGCTAACAACAATCCTCCGCCTTTAATCAGGCTTATGACTAGCATTGACAATGAAGTTGGGTTTTGTCGAAACAATAGGCAAAGACAAGTTTTGACTTGCCAGTTGAAGGGTCATGATTATTTTGAAAAATATACGGAATCAAAGTATCATCAATGAAACAATTTATGTTACTTAAAAACTTAGTAACCCTATCACAATATCTTCTATCCTTTTTTTGCTAAGTCAGTTGCACTCAACAATAAAAGATCAACTTCTCCTAGTGCATAATATTGTGATAACAAGGTTTCAAGTATTGGTGCTGGTGGGAGTGTCGGTCACTGGTCAACATGGCACATGTCGAGCCATTCCACTACACAACGAATATTAAAGACTCAAAAATTTAAAAAATCCTTTTTAACTTAGAATAAAAAAATAAAGGGTGTCATGCCAACCCTGCATTAATGCCAATATTGGTCTGGCATATTATGTGCTGGCCAGCACCAGACCAGCACAGTCCACTACTTGAAGACGTGATCATGGTCATTTGATAAGATAGTCACATAATTGGACTATTATCTATAAAATAAACATCAGTACCAAGATTGCAAAGGATCAACTCTTTATGTAGCATAAAATTAAGAAGGTTGATCTTTACCCCTTTTATGTCTCAGAGAAAGCAAAAAATCAGAAAGTTTAGGGTAGAGAATCTTAGCTGACTACTATCTTATAAAAATCATGTAACCTTTTAAAACAGAGTAAAGAAATCACACCAAGTATATGAATTGTTCAAATATGAAAACTCTAAAAAAAAGGAAATAATACCCTGACCTGCAAAAGTAAAACAACATTATCTCCTTCATACGTGCAGGCAGGAACATATACTGCAAACAACTCAGGAAGCCCACTGCTACACAAATAACCATGACCACCACATAGTTTTCGGCATTCTTCGATGCCATCCTGCAATAAAAATAAAAAGGTTAAGATACATATCTAGGGCCAAGAAAATACATAAAACCAGAGAGAAATTAAGCAGATAAATACAGCACAGAGAGCAGAGGATGAATGAGAATAAGCAAAGAGGTTCTAACTTCATCAAGTGTGCATATAACAATACTCTGATAGAAGATGTAACAATGGTAATTGCTGTTTTACTTTGGTTTTTTAGCTTGGAGAAAATAAAGTTTCTATATGCAACTTGACTTTTTTCCTCTTCATTAAATCTCTTTCCAACTCTAAAGGAACCATGTAGTAGAACTTGCTCCCCTCTTGTGTGAGCAACTCAGGCCCTTTTGTTAAAATAGATTGACAACAATATGTGTTTTATGTCTCATGACAAGCTCCTCTTGTTCAATGCTGCCTTGGTCAAGAATGCAATACCATTTGATAGTCTTGATATCAAGTTGACCGATTGTAAAAAAGAAATCTGAAACTCTAATGGCACATATCTTTAACCAGAGTTGAACCCTCTATATTCAGAGTGATTAGTGGGACCCCTAAATTTTAACAAACCACTTTAGACTAACATGCATGCCACCATTGTCCTTCACCAGTCTGTGGTTGTTCCTATATCTTATTTTTTAGTATTTGAATATAAAATTTATGTAGATCATCTTCACTGATGAACTTGCTCCATGTATGCAGTACAACCATCATTGATGCAATGAAACATCATTTAATCTGCACATACACACAAGAGACCCATGACAGGAGACAATTGTAACCTCCCATTTCGCGGTCCTTGCAGAATGTTCATAGGAAAGCTATATACTTGTTCTTCCTTGTAATTGAATGTCAATGAGCTTACTACCTGTGTAACTATTGTCTTGTAACACATATATATTTCATTCTTAACACACAAATCCACAAGACAAGACAGTAGTAAGCTCATTGACAAAGTGATAATATATATATTATCAGTGTTGTGGTTTTGCATTCGATGGTGGACATCTTTCTATGGCATCTATTATGCATCAGATAGCAAGAATCAGTGAACTGGAGCTTTTGTATCCAAAGCAGGTACTGTGGAGATTATGGAATTCTGTGTAACTGTGTTGGAGGTCAGTTTGTTAGGACTTTAGTGTACAGCATACTATATGTTCAGCACATGGTGGTGGTCACATTACGCTTCAAGATTTCACCAGTATCAAATTTTTCATATTTTTTAAAATGTTAACATGCAGCAAGCTTTGTAGACTACTTTTATAAAAAGGACAAACACAGTGTTGCATGGCATGAATATAAGAATCGAATCTGGATATTTATCCATGAACATACATACATATATACATATAAATATATATATATAGATAAAAACATATATACACAGACATACATACATACACCGTATATATATATGTAGATACATATAAAAGTATATATATACGTATATATATACACATATATAGATACATATACATATATATATATATGTGTGTGTGTGTGTGCATATGTATATATATACATATATATGTATATATATAAATCCACATTTTGATTTATTTCATCTATTGCATGACTGGAACAAAGGGGGATACACACTACACAACTATATATATGTGTGTGTGTGTGTGTGTGTGTGTGTGTGGCTACAAAAGAGCTCAACTTTCTTGCAATCTTTAAATGTGGCTACAAAAGAACTTCATAAGTATCCAAGTGTCCAATATGTATCCAACTGATTGCGTATTCGACAGAGAATTTTGTAGCTGGATGCAGGTGTCAAAGTAACACAAGACAAAACACATTTTCCTATTTACTTGTTCATGTTATTGAGAAAACAATCTAACCATAGATCTGAGCACAATATAATTTTAGTTGGAAACATCTTTAATAAGAAAAAATGAAAGGCCTAAAAAGCTAAAAGAAAAAGAGAAAATTTGAAGCATGACAGTTTAACCATGTTCTCATCCATCATAACCTGATACCAAATATTTTTATGCCTCAGAATTCAAATCCCATTATAGGCCCTTGATTTTGTGGACTATCTAAAAGTGTAAATTGCTTCAAGCATCACCATATGGATTATAATTAATCTCATCCATTAGAGACTTCATGGCACATTCAGTTTGCATGTAAGAGGCCCTCATATTTTTGTTGAGTTTTTGAAGACAAAGGCGAAGCGATATGTTTTTTCCCCACTTCAACCATCTAGGTGAATACACTGGTAAATTGAGTAGAAATTAATTATGGGGCCGAGGGTTGAGAAAGTAAAACTTATAATCAAGATTCCGACATATAACGAACCTGAATTAAACAATCAATATCACAGTGGGACTATTGAAACAAGTTGCAGGATTTAGTAGAAAACTAATTAAGGAGATCAGGTCAACACTTTCTATCATGACAAGTAACAAGATATACCTAATCTGAGTCAAGGTTCTATGCTTATAAACCTAGAGCAGTCTAATGAAGAAGCAAGATGATTCGAAATTTTGAATGGATAACCAATTAAGTAACTCATGGCCAAACACGTTGCTGATAGCTCCCTCCCCAGCCCCAACACCAGCGTAGGGCCAAAGATGTCATCAAGGAATTATATATTTCTTGCAAACAACAAATAATTCAATAAATTAACAGTTTTTCCATCACATTGAGGAATTATATATTAATAATAGATTTCTTGCAAAAAAAATGTAACAGTTGTTATTCAAAAAGGGTTGATTTTTCTACCAAAAAAAAAGGGCTGATTTTTACCTCATATGTTCGAAAACCTGCACCCTCTTAAAAATTTAAGTTTTACCATAGCAATTATCAACTCCATTCAATTCCATGATAACAACTAACAATGCCATCATAGTATTGACTTCTACATTTTACAGCTTCTAGAGCAAAACATAAAGCCTTTCAAAAGTCATGAAGTTTTCTGGTCTTCAAATAATTTTGTTCTTTGCACAGCTGGAAATGTTAACCAACAGCAGGCAATAAGACCGAACTCATGAAAAAAGCTTATATGATTGCTGGAAGATTCGATGGACTTCACAACATTTAAATACTAGGGAAATAAAGCTGATTCAGGCTGCTCAATTAGTAAAACACGCCAAGAATAACCCTCAGAGTTCAGACTAAAAATGATGGACCATCGGATGCATTTTATTGACCTAGATAGACTAGTATAAAGCTATACCCTTTTGCTAGATTGCTAAGGGTAAAGGATAAATGAATTTATCTCTTCATAAAAAAGAAAATATCTTGTTGATCTTCATAAGTTATTTAAATATATGAAGAAATATATCTAATCAACTATTCCACAAACCTTAAGGCTAGCCAGTCAAAAGAACCATATGCAAAGGGTTGTACATTTCCCAACAAACTAAATGTTCTTAAATTTTTTAAAACAAGATCAGAAACCCATAGATTAACTAATGGTGTAAATTATAAATAATCTCTGGCAAATCTTGAAAGGGTTTGAGACTGAAACCGCAAAAGAGGTGGGAATCAAAAGCAGCTTGAATCAAAGCAGCCTGAATGTTAGCTACATATAGTAAATGAGTTACGCACAGCTGTAGCAGAGGTCGTTAAGGATTTCAAACCAGCAGTGCATGCATGCGCCTCGGGCAATGTTGAAAAATCATTAGCTTGTAGTCTCTGAGTGACATCTGCATATAGCCATTTCAACCACTCACCCACAAATCTAAAAGCATAAGCTGAAGCCAGCAATGGGAAGAGCCTGCTTTGCTGAGTTTTGTAATCAATGACCTGTGATAAAGAAAGTCTCGATATAAAAGCCAAATAATATGATGCTTGTACTAGAAAGTTAATGCAGATTACCAACAACAACATCAAGTGCCATCTCTTAGTAGCTCAAAATGTAAAATGGAAAAGAAAAGTACCAATCAGCAACAAGAATCTAACAAGAATTAAATAGATTAGGTCCAAATTTTCCTTTCTTTGCCTTTTGGATTATAGTTACTTGGCATTCATCTAGTTGGTCCTCTCTCTTATAATTTGTCTACTGAAAACCAATGAGTATTTACATAAATTACACCCAACATTTATGATTAAGTACCTTATATCACCTCATACTTACCAATTTACTTAAAGCAAAGATTTATATTCATAAAGATTATAATTGTTTATTCTAAATTGAAGTAACTTCAAGACCATTGTTTTCTTTTCATCGGCATCATTTCATAACTCAGGGAGGAAGAGCTTGTACTAGTGCATTCAAGCTCACGTGCCAGAGCTTATTATATAACTAAACCAGGCATCTGGCTTTGATTTAGGTTGTTTTATGCTCTAGAGAGGCCCATGACTTTGAAGACAAAGCCAGTCATTTTCTGTCCAAACATGCTTTAGAAGATGAAGTGCCCTCAACATGCTACATGCATACAAGGGTGTACATAATGAATAAAAGGAGAACATAAATGATTTCAGTTCACTTCTCTCAATACCTTTCTCCCTTCTAGTTCTTTTACTTCTATTAAAGCCTGATGTACATCTTTAGTAGAGATCCCGAACCATGATCAATCCTACTTACCCCCACCCCCTCCCTCATCATATGCCGTACCGGGCCGAACCAGACGGTACGGAACATACCGTACCGGTTCGGTAGCGGTATTCGGTACGGATGGCGTACTGACACACGGTATGCTAAAAAAATTCTGTACCGTACCGACACTGTGCTAGTGTGGCACTGGTACAGAGTGCGGTACTGAGATGGCGTACCTTGCCCTCCCCCTGTATGTTCTTGTTCCTTTATGTAATGAATCCACCTCTATTCTGTTTTCTTGGTATTAATATTAGTTTTGAAACATTATTTAGCAATTAAATACTCTTCTACATCAGATTTGTTAACAGATATGAACCTAAACTTAATTGTTTCTAGCAGGACTAGTAAGAAACCTCTCATCCATTTCTTAAATTAGATCTTCTTATAATTCTCAAGAAATTCTAACTAAGTTAGAAATCTTCAGATCCTTCTCTTTTCTCTTTTCAGGGAGAAAAAAAATCAGTGACTATCTACAAATAAAATAAAAAAATCTGCACGAAACATGGCCCAGAAACCATGTCTCTAACTTATAGCCTACAATCCTTGAATATCCCCGGATCTCCTTTCAAAGCCTTCTGCAACCAAAGATACTATGTGATAGGTCCTAAATGGGAAAATCTTTTGTGAGAAACAATTTTTCTCCTTACACTCTTTTTATTTCTGCTTTGTCCTTGAAAACCCAGCCTAAGTAATCAACTCATCATGTCATGAGACACTGGTGCTAAAGACAGCAAGAAAACACAAATAATATAAAACATCTACAAGTTTAAGAAAGCAAGAAAACACAAATAATATAAAGCACCTAAAAGTTCGATATATGGTGAATCTGGAAATCTTATTGGCAGAGAACAGCCTCAGGCTGCTAGCTTAGATTTTTGAAAGATGAGGGCCTTTTGAGTTTTCTTATAAGTAGTTACAGCCATTTTCATAATTCTATGAAATCAATTTAATGTTGCAAGGTGGTCGAGTTACCGGTCATGAAGATTAGACGGCAGTTAGATGGTTCTAGGCTTCTAGCCTTCTAGGTCAAGAAATTCACCTCATGCCCTAAGAAAGAGAAGGTACCTGAAGTCTGAACATTTTGCCTCAGTTTAGGTTATGGACTTAATTCAACTTGAACGAGCTGGCTACTGTAGATTTTGATTTATAAAATTCTGAAGCCCGCTCTAAGCTCTAGTGTAGGGTTTACTTTTGCAGATCATGTACGGCATATGGAGGCCGAGTGCACAAGCCTTCTGCCATTGTGGGGTCCAAGGAGAGTCAGATGTGCGGCGCCTTACCCCCGTATGCAGAGAGGCTCTTTTTGTGTTTTGCAACTATGACCTCCAGATCACAATGGTGAGCAAACTTACTGTCCCGCAAAGGCTCACCCTTGCAGATCATGTAAGAGATGATGTCGCTACAAATAAAAGAAAATTACTCTTCATGAAACCCCATGCAAAGTGTAACTTAATATCTACAACCAGTTATAGTTCAAATAGAAATTTGATTGGAGATAGCTGTAGTTTAGAATTCAGGACATGTTGAAAGATACAGTGGTCTGATGTGGCTACAGTTTCCATTTTTCTTTATAATTCAGTATGTTCTATCTGCCAATCATTGAACAGTAACATAATCCACAGAAAACAATGGCAGATGACTTACTAGACCAACTGCAAATCAATGAGAAGCAATGGGACAGTGTTTGCTGTTTATGGTTATTATGTGGTACTTTTACATAGCTTAGCCTCGTGCATGTGATAACCTACGAGTCTTTCCTTTACAATAAGGGTTTCTAGGTAATTCTATCATAAAGAGTATTACATGTATAATCAAAATGTAATTAAGATAAACTCTGGTTCTATTTGTAACTAAAAGAATGCTCCCTTTAATGCACACCTTCCTACACTTGATGCTCCTCTTCCAGGCATTTTTTTTCTACTATTTGTTTCTATCTTTGGCATAATTACGAGGGTTTTGTAACTAAACATTTCTTTAGAGTTTTACAATTTTGTAAGTCATGTCTCCTGAAAAGCAGGATTTGAAAGTTACTGCCAGAGCTTTCCAGCAAAAATCTTCCATGCAATTCAAAAAATATCATTTTCAGTAAAAAAAATATGTTAGAAACTTTTGAAGAAACAAAGAATCAGATTCTAAGGGATTCCATGATCCATCAGGCACGCAATAAAGGCCTAGTCAAGGCAAAAAAAATGTATGAGACACAAGGTTTTATCTAGAAAATTTCGAAGGAGAGGAGAACAGCAATTCATTTCCTAGGAAATATACAAATAAAGAGTAGTGCATGAAGTTCAAAAGGACAATGTCAAAGGTCAAATTAGATTCATATAACTAAGTGCATAAACTTCATTACATTCTTGATAAAGCATTAACTTGTATGGAAACTTCCAGGGAGCTAATACCTGAGTCTCTGGACCACCATCCTGTGAGCCAAATTGTCTGCGGACAGCACTATACCTGACAGCAATACAAGCAGCTCGAGACAGCGCTTTAGAAGCATCTGACACAATGGTTTGACGCACATAGACCATCGTCCCATAAAGTAGTTGCCATGGAACATCAGAGCGCAAATACTTTCCCTCCCTTGTAACCTGTGAAACCCTGCAGCATTTGTTGAAAATGTAAACCCAGCTTTCCTTCTTTTTTTTTTAAAGTCGAGTAGCGAGCTATTGCATCTGCAATTTTAGGGCACTCGGACAGCTGTAGCTCAGTAAAGAACTAAAGGAGCCATGGAGAAGATTTACAAGAGGCTGCTTGTTGGCCTCCAAACAGTATTCAAATTACAATAATGCCAATGAAAACCTTCTACAGGACAATGCTTACAAGATAGGTACAGTACCAAGTTACCAACTGTTCGGTGCACTTCACAGTACATGTGCAGCTTACAATAAATTCAGATGCAATGATATAAAAACATCTTAAATTTCAAATTACGGCATAATAGGAGATTCCGCATTTTCAATCTTAGCAGTCTTAGTAAATAAAGATGGATATAGTAATGACCATTGATCCAAGGTTTTGCCTGTATCTTTTCTGGCTGACTTATAACTCATGTCTCTGTATGATCTCTATTTATAGTCTGGTCAACGTCCATAATCTATTCAGTCTCCATGGATGGTTTATCTTAACACCAAGGTTACCAAGCCTGGCTATTAATGAGTGACGTCAGTGGAGAGAAGAGCACAGGAATGTCGAAGCATAATATCATTGTGGTAGGAACATTGCCTAGAGCAAAAGGTATGAGTAGCAACTCACACTGGCATTCCTTAGTTTGTTCCTAGACCAAAAGGTATGAGTAGCAACTCACACTGGCATTCCTTAGTAGTGAATGTTGTCTTCTTCTCCTTGCCTAGTGTAAGTGTTATGGGAATTTGATGATAAGATGCTAACAACTCTTTTGGCTTCATAATAACTAGTGGGACAATTATAAACATATTACATGCCTATAATGTTTCTACAGCTTCTTCAATTTCCATTTATACAAATCAAACTTTCCAAAACACCTAAGATCACTTTAATTAGATCTCAGGCAGCAGAAGAGGCCAGAACGCCAAGCAGCAGTCAGTACTGAAATTATTCAGAAAGCCAAATGTCTACAAAGAAATGTCAATCTTTCCCTCCAATTAGTCATACTTTTACATGGATATTCTTCCCACTTTTTCAAATGCTGAGTTTACAATTGGATAAAAGAGTACACGCATATAGGATTGAAGAAACTCGGATTTCGAGTCCAACTTACAAAATCATGACTATGTTACAACACCAAAAACATAAAAGAAAAGGATATAGATATATCAAAAGGCAAAACAAGAAAAGAAGAGGCTAAACAAACCTCATCAACATTTGATTTCTTGGTATGCGCACATGATCAAATTGTAGAACACCATTATCCATTGTGTTGTATGCACCATTTCCAAATTTTGTTCCAATATCACCGATGGTGATCCCAGGAAGGGGTGAGTGATCATCCAAACTTCGTAACTGGACTATGAAACCTGGGCAGTAAAGATTTTTCAGACGATGAATAAAGAAAACCAACTTGAACATTATCTAACAAACAAGATGTGAGCAAAATACCATGTATGCCATGGTCCTTTCCATCTGTGATCAAACGAGCATAAACAGCTGCATGTGTAGAAACTTTTCCCAAACCACCAGGCCACCACTGCTCATGCAATGATATATATGAACATCAGAAGGCATAGCAAGAATGTTCATTTAATGAGCAGCATAAGGTCATTATCATGGACTAGCATAAACATATCCTTTTCCAAAACCAATTGGAAAACAAGCAGAGATAAGTATTGGGGCAAGAAATCCTTTAGGCACCATTAAAGTAGATCAAGAGGAAACAAACATTGAACTCCTAGGAAGATCAGTATAAGACCAAAAAGGTCTTATTACAACTATCACTCACCTTACTTGAAGTTAGAGTAGGACTGTGAATGATAAATTCATCAGATTTGGGATCAAATGTTGCAGTTGTTTCAAGGCCTTGGACATTGGAACCATGACCAAGTTCAGTCTGTGCATAGCAGCCAATTATCTGCATTTTATAGGCCAGCGGTAACCACTTCTTCTGCTGCTCGTCAGTTCCTTGTCCTTTTATAGCTGGAACAAACATGCCCTGTAAAGAAATTCACAAAAATGTAAGTCGGCTCAAAAAAAGTACAGAGAATTAACAGCAGGATTTATGTGCCTGCTTGTGGGAATCACCAAGATTCTCTATGTAAAGACAACGACAAATACAAATGAACCAAAGGGTAACATATAAGTTGACCTCCAACAAAATATATTTGAGCAATTCTAACAAAATATAGAGGCTTGTCAAACAGTATGTAACAGCATGACATTTCTCATTAATTAAGATCATTATGCATAAGTGAAGCCGTTGAATTTTTATTTTTATTCTTTTTCTTTTTTAATTATTCCTCATAAAAGGTTCTGTGGAAGTATCCTAACCCTCTAAGTACAGAAGTCTTGGGACTCTCAAAGAACATCAGCAGGTGGCAGCCAGGTTTTATGAGAAATAATATTTATTATCTTTTCTCCTTCCATCTATTTTCTTAGATTTTCCTTCAAGTAGGTTGAGGACTCACCTGTTATGGTTCACCAGAAGAAACCTATGGATTAACAATAAATCTAGAACCTACATTCATCCATTTGGCCCAAATTATGATACGATAAGATCTACCATGGAGAAGACCTCGTGCCTAAATCAGATTACATAATAGTCCAATGACCCCTAAAAGGCTAAAACCAAGCAAAAGAACAAAAGACCAAGTAAAAATTAATCACCCCAGAAAAAGAGATCCCAGTGATAAACAGATATGTTTGGACACATGGACCAACATGTGACCAGCAGATAGGGGTGAAAGTAAAACCTCAACAAAGAGAGGACACATCAAATAAATCCAAATCTTTCTAACAACAAGCACCTAGAGAGACATGGCTGCCAACAATTTAATACTCCAAAAGATTCCACATGTTTTTTTCTGATTAACTCTGCAATAACCTATAATCTTTATCCAATCTAGATAGAGTCAAGCTTATGAATCAATGCATGGTTTATCAAAGTGGGAACAATCTGCAACCAGTTCTCAACCAGACCAACCCTCTGAATTGTTAGTAAAGTTCTGGCAAAAGTAACTTTAAGAAAGAGGATTTGTCATGAAAACCTAGAAGGCGGATTGCAAAATTAAGATGCATGCCTAATTGGTTTCACAAGCTCACACAACAGAGCAGCCTTCCAAAATTCACCTACACTTAGATCGAAGAATCAAGAAATTGCAGCTCCTGATGATACTTGATGGCATAGAAAGGGCTCAATGTCAGATTGCTTATTATGGCATATACAAGCATTTCTTTTGTCTCCATAAAGCTCATGATATATTGTTAAGTTGCAATTTTGTCAGATCTGCCCCTGATTCAAGGAACATTACAGGAGCAACTATTAATAAGATCCACCATAGACATCAAGCATAACGCAAAGAGCTCAAGAGAGGATATTCAACTGCCTATGATTAAAGCCAAAAAGAAGAATAAACCAACAAACATTTTGAAGAACTTCACAATATCTCATAGTAGTGGTATTTCACTTTCCTTATCTTGTTGTAGCCTAAGGGTTAAAACAATCATGAGTGCTCTCTTAATTTTAAGAATACATTACCCAAATTTCTTCATTAAAGAAGGGGGGACGTGAGTTGCTAAGAAGCACAACAAGAAAGTAAAGTCACTCATTGTCATCTTGCTTACTCAAAACCTAGAGATTCTCCTGGTTCATCACCATTACTTGCATTGTGATGCAATGAACATCTCCAAATTGTATCATGTATGGAAAGATGGCACATGTCTCATAAACTCAAAGTCGTTGGACAGAGTATAATATCTAATTCCAGTGTAAAGTGGTTGGTTTTAAAGCATACTAATTATCTAACCAAGTATCCTAAAAATAGCAGACAATTTTAAATGGCTATAACATCAACAACTTTCAGTAATTTAACTATTGTAAGAAAATGTCTAGCTGTAATAGCATCAAAATGAGTCATCTGTCTGTATATGTATGTATGTGTATATATATATATATATATATCAACATAAGTCTTTGGCAGTATTATCCACAACAGTGTTATAAGGCACAGAGGTCCATACCCAATGCAGATCCACATAAGAAGGTTCATCCACAAATAATCTTAACATTGATGCCTCTTCCTCTGTTACAACAAAACAATGCACCATTACTATATAAAATAAGGGAAGATATGTGCAGAAAAAGAGGATTGATGTCACATGTGACAATAGTTAGACAGCAAAAATGTTTGCAATTAATGTTAAAAAGTAAACTTCCTGGGAAAATTGGATGTCCTGTAACAAAAAACTTGATCAATATCATGAGCCATTGAAATAGACGGCTTTACTACCTCCATTCCAGAAACATAGAAGTTCTAAATGACACAAGAACTATCACAGAGAAGTTACTAGAAATGCAATGGTATAAATACATATACACAAATAGAAGAAAACAATATAAGAATCTTAGTGAACTGGACGAAAAAACATGAAAGCAACTCAGATTTTGACAATTGTGCATTGTCTTAGAAGAAATATAATTGGACTAAATGTGCAGCTACAGGAACTGCCATGAAGTGCTTTAATGATGGTAGTCAAGATGGTTGACCAGTGGTCAAACACTATCCCGTCCTTAAGCAATTAAACAGTTTTGTATGATTAAATGGACTATTAGATAACCTAGTTAACTTGTATCTTAATTGACACAATTACAAATATATCAAATAATCCAACTAAAAGCTATTGTAAGTTATCGTTATTGCTCGTGAAGAAGATGGTGGTGATTATGATGAAATTGAAGGAAAAGAAGAGGGAAAAATCAGTCATGCACTATTCAAAAGAATGCAATATAATAAAATAATAATAGAGTATTATGTTTTAATCATTAGTAAGACGACCAACTAAATGGTTAAGCTGATTGAAAAAACAACCACTTAGATGCTAAACCAGATGCTTAAATGACTAAATAGGACAAATGACCACTTAATTTAAACTAGCACTAGTTAAATGTTTAAGCACCGTATAACTATTTAAACGGTCACTTTAAAGTTTAGGAGATGGTTTTTGATAGCCTTTGTGAGATACGGGCTGAAGTCGGCAGCCCCGGCCGACTTCAGCCCCGTCTTCCTCTTTTGGAAGGGGCCAGAGCAGGGGATCGGAGATGCGATCCCCTCCGGCTTCTTCGGGTGCAGCGAGGGCGGGGCGCCGCAGGCGTTAAGCGGCAGCCCCGCGGTCATTCCGCGGCCACCCCACGGCCGCACGAGCGGCCGTGGATTTCGCCCCACCGCCGCGATTTTCGCGGCGGAGAACCGTTACGATGGGGCTATAAAGCCCCATCTACTCCTTCCCCTAGGGCATCCCGAGCTTCTCCTCCTCCTCTTCTTCCTTCCCTCCTCCTCTTCTCCGACCGGTGTACCCTCCCGACCGAGCGCCGCCCGGATCCCCCTCGCGGCCACCCCCTGTTCTGAGACCCATCTCCTTGGGTTCAAGCGTCGCCGCCGCCGCCTGACACCGGACCGAGCCTCCCTCGGCCGAGATCCCTCCGCCGCCTCTGCCACCGCCGGTAAGCCCTCTTCCTCCATCTGTTTTGGCCCCATCAACCGAGAGCATTCTCGGTTGATCTCGACCCAGCCACCGCAACGACCGCCGGCCGCCACTGTGGCCGGCTGGCCGTCGACTGAGGGGTGGCCTCCGGCCACCCCGCCGCCGCTGCTGCCGCCCCTTCCTCTTCCGCTCTCCCTCTCGGTCTTCCCCTGCCATGGGGGGGAATGGGGGAGGAAGATGACCCTACGGGCCGAACAAGGCCAAACATGGGCCCTGTTCACAGTGGGCCCGATCTGGGCCCGGTTCACTGTGGGCCCAACATGGGCCCGGTTTAAAAAAAAAAAAATCCAAACCCAAAACCCAGATCAAACCCGAGAATCCGAACCCGAACCTGAACCCGAACCTGAACCTGAACCTGAACTGAAATCCGAACCCGAACCCGAAACCCAAACCCATTAGACCAGTAAACAGATTATTTGCAGTTAAGCCCTTGGCAGTATGCTATTTCAGAAATAAGATCTTCAGTAATTTGTATTTGATCCCTATAGGAAAGACTTATTACATAAAGGTCCCCAACAATAGTTATTTAGTCCTCTCACTCAAGTCTTATTATAGAACATTACCCTGTAATTAAATATTAGTCCCTGCAATAAATTTTATTGCAGAAATGAACCAATTAGAAGCCAACCATGGGGGCCCTATTTAGCCGAGTCTATGCGGGCCCATTGGGCCGAGTCCGATATGGGCCCTATCAGGCCATGCCCATTATGGGCCAACTTTGGGCTCTGTTGGGCCATATCCAATAATATTATTTTTGAATTTTGCTTAGTCTGAAATTAACAAGAAATTAATTAAACTTTAACAGGTGAACCTGATCCGTCTTCCTGAAGTAGGAATCAAGCGAGAAGAGGTAAGTAACTTAATACTTCAAGTGTGATTTCTGAATTATTTAATAAACTGATTTTGTTTTGATATATGTTTTGCATTCAGTAAAATGGGTCAGACATGTTAAATTTTATTTGAAAATCATGTTATATGCTCTGAAATCCATGAAATATATTTTTATATATATATATGCATTCTCAGCATGGCTATGATCTGTTCTGTTCTGGCCCCGCCAATGGGGATTATACGTTGGACCTGTCGACTTGTAATCTGTGAGGAACCGGTTTCGACACCGTACCACCGGTGACTAGAATAGTGGTATTTGGACACCGTACCACCGGTGCATAATAATAGTGGTGTTTGGCACCTTGTGCAACCCATGCCACTGGGTTACGTGGCCGTAGCCTATTATGTTGAGATTCTGGTATCAGAGTTTTTGGAAAAATGATAATAAGTTTTGAAAATAGTAAAACAATGTTATTTATGATTTATTTTATTATCCTGTATTTGATCTGATAATGCTCTGACCCCACTTTGGGGTATTTTGTTGCTTACTGGGCTAGTGTAGCTCATTATTTTATTTTCTCTATTTTTCAGATCCAGAGGCTTGATCGCACGGGATTGGGGAGTGCGTTAGATTTTCGGATGATTCTTCAGTTATTGGCATTTTAGTTAGTTTAGTTTGGACATTTGAATTATGTTGGCATATGTTATTTTGAAATTTTGTAAGTTCGCTTTTGAACAATTTAAATAATTATGTCATCTTTGAATAGCTGTATCTGCTTTGATATGATCTGCTGCCTTGCACGCCTGTGCGGCCCGCCGTGTGGGTGTGCGGCGTCTGCCGCGCTTCGGGCTCGGGGCGTGACAGCCTTCTCTTCCATCTTCAACACCCTAGATGATTATCGACATACATATTCATAACAAACCACACGTGGGTTATTTTTTTAAAATTTAATTACATATAATCAACTGTACTGGAGAATTATTTACCAAAAAGGAAGGAGAGAAAAGGAAATGTTACTGGAGCATTCAAAGATCTCAACAAAATATTTAACCTTTTACATGATATTAGTGAGCCTCTTGCACATAATCATATTTATAAATTTCATAAAAGAAAATCTTCAAAATGTCTGTCTGGTGGACATTTCCAAGAAGCATCTGAACTAATATAAGCAAAATAAGAAATTCACAATCCACTGAATATTACACAAAAAGGTACCAGTTAAAAAGGATATTAAGCATTGAATTGATCAAGTCAGGCAACACAAATTCACTGCAGATGGTAGTCTCCCAAGAATGGCTTTCAATTTGAAGGGTGAATTGCCAATGAAGTCTGCTGATTTTGTATTATTTGAAGTTCTGAACTATTCTGATTGATGTAATCTGTTTTTGGTCACTCCCTAAACGTCTTGTTACTTTAAGTGTAAAAAGTCTCATACCTTTGAAACATCATCTTGCGATCATTTGTTTTATTGTTTTCCTCCCATTATCCATTTTGCAAACAGAACATACAAATATTTACTCTTTCTTAGCAAAATAACTCATACTCAACCTTATTGTGCTGTTTTAGCATTTCATATCGCTTGCCAAAAAAGAAATATTTGCAAGAGAACATGTCTAGTCCCCCTTTCTGCCAACTCCAAATTCATCTTGATCAATGGATTAACTACAAGAGCAGGAAGGTTGTCTTAAACATAGGACATCCAGAAAATGAAGGATAAAGAACAAGCTAGATTTGCCCAATCTTCTGCAACTCAACAGACACTAGAAAAAAAAAAAATCCTGTTCGAGCTAATAAAACTGCCTACTGTTGAAAAAATAATTGAACAGAAATAGACATTGATCAAACCACAAATTACAAATATGTATCATGATAACTATATATATTAACAATCTCCCATCCTTAACGCATAGAAAACAATGTAGAAGGGGGACCCATGTAACAAGCTAGGCTGATGATCATTTCAGAGAGACATCCTAAGATTTTTTGAAAATGTTCAATGTGAGTTACTAGTGTTATAAGGAAAAGAAAAGTGGCGTGCTGTCAAAATGCTGAAACCAGGGGGGAAAATATATACCAGTAAGATGGAGCTCGTTGATGCGCTTCCATGCGTGGGCAGCTTTTCTCAGGGTGTTTTTAAACAACTCCTTCCGCCCAAGCATCGTTCTGTTATCCTTACGAAATACCTGGATATCCAAAATAGCATCACTTGAGCAAGATCTCACAAAAGACCAGGCCCTTAAATTCCAATTCAAAACTAGAATAAAAATCTAATAATTTTTCACAGTTTGCAGCCCATCAAAAAGAAACAAAAATCTCCTATAAAATCTCATATGAGTGTTTAAAAAACACTTAAAAGGAGCAAACCGAAGAATATAATTCGAGTTTTTTTTTTTTTTTTGTGTGTGTGTGTACACTACAATATACAAAACAATCACATCTACAATCCTTGATCTTTTGAAATAATACTAAAAGAAGAACACAACCAGAAGTAACGAGACCCATCCAATGCCCAATTCGAATTTGACACAGAGAAAGACGAAAAAAACACGGATTTTTTTTCAGAAAATCAAAGAATCAATCGTATTTCACCAAACAAAAGGCTACATTTAAATTTGCCCAATTGACCCTAAAAGGCCAAATAAAACATTATAATTCACCAACGAAAAAACACCGAGATCAAAAAAAAAAAAAAAAAAAAAAAATTCAAGATCGATCAGAATATCGAATAAAAAAAAGACCGATGCGGATAAATTAAATCACCCCGAAAACCCAGAAAACACAAAATTCACCAAAAAAAGAAAAAGGCGATGGAGAGGCTCACGGGATCGCTGGCCACGAGGCGGGCCATCCGATCGGCGACGTCGAGGGCGTGCTTGGAGCCGGCCCAGACGACCTTCATGGCGTCCACATCGAACTGCGCCTTGCTCCTCTCGTGCGCCAGGTGATCCACCTCCTCCATCGTTCCCAACTCTCCTCTCCCAATCTCTCTCAGACCGAGAAAAATCCAATCTTTCTTGACAACACAAAGCCCAACAATAGCCGGCTTCCCCCAATGTCAGCTTCGATCCGTATTTATACACACACGGAATATACCAATAAAGGAGCTCTGACGAACGGCTGCCGGTCAAAGTCCCACTGGGTCCATGTTGGTACCAAAAGTAATCTTCGTCGCAACGAAGTCGCGCGGTGATCAAGTGGTTACAACAACTGAGGAATATTCCGATCATGCGGTTCCAATTATAAAGTGGTAATTCTGTTTTGATCCATTTTGATCGTAGAAGAGTTGATAACTCTCTTCCAATCCAGTATATTAGATTTTATCTAATTCAAATATTTGAAATATAGAAGTTGGATAGATTAGAACGATGGATTGCCATATGAGAATAAAAATTAACTAAAAAAAAAAAGTCAAAAGTCAAATGGAGACAAAACTCCTCTCGTCAACTAAGTCTATTGATCCCATAATTTTAAAAAAAATTAAAAAAATTACACGTGCCAAGAAAGGACGTCCATAAGGAAAGATGGTTTCATATTTTTTTTTCCTCATCAAGTCTCTCCATCTATCATTTTTCTTATTAAGCCGTCTATCCCATTCGTAAGGTTTTTCTTCTTCTCCTAAATTTTTTTTTCTCTTCCTCCTCCAAACCTCCCTTTAATTTCTAGGATTTTTGCACCTAAAAGTTCATAAAATCTAAAAAATGATATATATATATATATATATATATTTCTTATGTTAGATAAAGTTAGAAAACTATGTACCAGTGCTAATGAACATTATGTTCTGAAAACTATGTATTGATTTATCTAAAAATGTATATTGACTTGCTAGATTACTAATTTACTTAGTGTATATCATCTAGCTATATAGTGTATACTGATAAAAAGTAAATTCTGAAATTGTGTATCGATTTACCTGAAGATATATAATACATCACTTCTGGATGTGTATCAAAAAAGCTTATAGTATATATTAGGAAGTCAACGAGTGTGTTTTATTAATCATATAATGTGGATTGGTGAATACAATATCTTAAAAATTATGTATTAATTTACTTAGAAATGTATATTAGGTTGCATGCGTTTATGGTGAGGCAGCTGGTCAACATCGCTCACAGTTTAGAATTCACTGATCCAATGGGCAGGGTGGTTGCGGTCTAATAAAGCCACCTACTTTTCGGTAGTTTGACCAATAATTGAGGGCTCAACCATCGTACCAACATTCAATAATTTTCCTAGCAGGACAAAGGATGAGGCACAAGAAGTTTCGTGCAATTTAAACGTTGTTAAATAATCACACTTTTATCCCACCTTGCAACCTCGCTGAGGGAACGTGTTTGATGACATGGTTCGGCCTTGCATTATTTTTCTTTTTCCATTGGTTCTGCCATTTTTTAAAATTCACGGTTGCAAGAATGTTGAAAAAAAAGGTTTCAATCTCATATTCTCAGTGTCATTACTATTTGAAAAGTATTCTTAAAACATGTGAAAAGAAGCATGAAGTTTTATGATTATCCAAATATTGGTATTAATTTTTATTTGATACGTGAAGTATATAAATTTTGGCACTTCTAACTAGTGCTTTTTTTTCATTCCTCTATATCAAAAGGAACTAATTATATATTTATTTTACTATAGTTGGAAGTGATCATATTGTAGTGGGATGAGGAAAAAAAAAAGTAGAACTTTTGTCCGTGTCTTATATGGGTGGTTCTATATACACCCCCCCTATTGCTCAGGACACCCCCCAAAAATTAAAAAAAAATTAAATACTCTCTACACCCCCCCATTTGCTAAGGACACCCCTAAAAAATTAAAAATTCCTAAATTACCCCCCACCCTTCCCACCCCCTCACCTAAATTGCTCTCTACACCCCCCAAACCCCCCCACCCCGCTCTTCCCCTCCAAAACACCCGCCGGCTTCTCCCTTCCGCCCAAAAAACCTCGCCTCAAGCACCTCCCCGGCCATCTCCCGAGCAACGAGCACCTCGCCGGCGGAGGAGGAGGAGGGAGGCGGAGGAGGAGGACGGGGAGGTGGGGGATGGGGAGGAGGAGGAAGGAGGACGGGGAGGTGGGGGAAGAGGAGTGAGAGGAGGTGGCGGAGGAGGAGGGGGGAGGCGGAGGAGGAGGACGGGGAGGTGGAGGGGGAGGACGGGGAGGAGGTGGGGGATGGGGAGGAGGAGGAAGGAGGACGGGGAGGTGGGGGATGGGGAGGAGGAGGAAGGAGGACGGGGAGGTGGGGGAAGAGGAGTGAGAGGAGGTGGCGGAGGAGGAGGGGGGAGGTGGCGGAGGAGGACGGGGAGGTGGAGGGGGAGGACGGGGAGGTGGAGGGGAGGAGGGGGGGAGGTGGGGGATGGGGAGGAGGAGGAAGGGGAGGTGTACTGAGAAAATTTCAAGGGCAATATGGTAATTACACTAAAGGTTAGTTTGGGTATTTTTTTTTTTGGTTTTTGGGGGGTGTCCTGAGCAATAGGGGGGGTGTATATAGAACTTCCCGTCTTATATTTAGCCCTCAGCACGAGGTTTCTTAGGCAAAGTCATTCGTGTTTAATAATAGGGTACGTGGGAAAACTTTTAGAAGAACAAGGCCATTTAAATATTGCATGGGTCTGAGCTGAGGTCTGCTAAGCTTAGCCCATGGCTGAAACCCCAAGGGCCCAACTCATACCCAACCAAAAGTAGACCACTTGTACCTAGTCCCAATCTGACTCGTTAGATGAACGACCGAGCCAGGCTTAGAATGGGTGAAGTGAAAAAAAAAAAAAAATCAAATCAAATCATATCTTGGCTCATTGGCCTACTTTATGATATATACTAGTATCCAAGTGTATCAGTCTCCACTGAGAAAAACCCCTATCAGTCTCTATGGTAGGATTTTTTGAAAATATTAACAGAAGTTTTAGTTTTCTTATTATATCGGTTTGCTTTACAAAGCTTACATAGACATTTGCTTTATGCTAGATAGAGCATAATGACTGAAAGACTTCAAAACTAAGGGATTTGGATTCTCGGAGTCCAGTATCCGCACCATAGTTCCTAAGCTAAGATTTTTCTTGTTTTTTTTTTTCCCTAAGGTCTCTTGTTTATCCCCTGGAGCTTGCACCAATATGTTGCATTTTCTAGGAGTGTTCAGGAAAAAGACTCTACAAATCATTCGCATGTATTATCAATATGTGGCTATAGCTCTGGCGAGAAGAGTTTGATATCACTTCTAAGGCATGGTCATGGAGCTTCGACTGCAATCAGCTTAGACTGTCATCATGTTGCAACCGTGCACGAACTCGATGCTCCGCAAATAATGCACTTGCTTCAGACCTCTTGTATCCATTAAGATCATACATAGAATGGCTGGAATCAGCCAAAATATGCTTGATGTAGTACACAGTCCACGAACAAATATGGCCATCAAGAGATCAAAGCTTTCATAGAGAGTTTTGATCAAACGTGTAATATTGCCATTAGGTAAGCAACGGATTCCACTTGCCCTATGCTACTCGGGTCAAAGTGTAAGCTAGTGATGCCTTTGGCAGCTGGACTTTCGCCATCTAAGGTGTAGCATTCCACCGCCAAACCAAGATTTGCTTTATTAGGTATCAGACGGGAATAAATAGAACACCTTTCAATAATATCAATACAGTCATATGGATCATAAATGCATGAATGCGATGGACCAAAAAATCTGCGGTTCTTAATGGAATAGGTAACCAAGCTACTTTGCCATGAAGAATTGAATAAAGGGCTCGCTTTGACCGTTAGAAGTAGGTGACCCATTCTATCTTCTTTTATGGTGGGGTGCATCTTGGATGGCCTAAATCCCGAATCGAGATGGCCTAACCTAGTAAAGGCATAACTCGAAACCATGCTTAGCCTTTTTCACTAAACTGACTGGAGGAAAAAGTCTACCTATTACTGGATGATCACTATCAATTCACTAGCATATCATGTAGTTTGCATGGAAGGGGTGCACTGAATGGACAATCTAGGATGAAGAAGTAGTTCCATGGGTTTGCAGTTGATAAAATGCTGTGGGGATTGCAATCACGAAAGAAATGCCAAAGCCCCTTTGGCCTTATATGATTGTAAGTGGTCTGAAAATATGTTTCGCATCATATGTTGGTCCACCATAAGTCCTGAGGTTTGCATGGAACCTTAGATTTGTCAACAACCTTGTAAGCAGGATTAGTAGCAGGCTCATCAATACAGCCAAATGCCATTGGCCCAAGTGTCAGTTGGCCGAGCAAGTTCAGATCGATTAAAATGGAAACAATTTTGATTCACATCCTAATTGAATGTGCCCTAGTGTGTGATGCTAGAAATGAGCTTTTGTTTTTTTAGAGATTCTTCAAGAATAAAGGTATGTTTAATGACTTTGCAAAATACTATTTTTTTGTATTTTTTTAGAATAACTTGGAAGTTTGGACGAGAAACATGTATGTTGAAATGCCTTTACAAATAATCTTGACTAATATTTTATTTGATAAAAAAATATATTTTAGTTAATTTTTTTTCCTATTTCTTTGTATCTCTATTTTTCCTCTTTTGCTGAATTAGACACTTGGATACATGTCTAAATTAGATTCTCATGTTAGACACTTGAGCCAAGTATCTGCAAACTTGTGCAGCATGGAACCTAAACGAATTGAATAGTTGCCTTTCAAATTATAAAGACCTAGCACACAACTTATCAACTTTTTCTACAGAGTGCAAGCACAAATGATATGCTATGAAACAGAGTAGTTCAAGGTCCACAGATGAATGCATCTTGTGTTTGTTCAACCGAAAAAAAGAAGAAGCATATTTATGTTCATCTTTCCCCTGCAAATTCTTTGATGTACGCATAACTAAGAATGTACCTAAAATCTTCCATGACTGTATGGCTCAATTTTAACTTTTGTTTGCCTCTCGTATCTCTCCTTTTGATTTGTCTTAAGCAGAACCAGAAACAATTCGATACTTGCGTCAATAGTAACTCACCATGCAGGAGGTACGCACCTACAAAGTTAGATACAAAACACACCTAAACTGAAAATTGTAAATACTTTACTGAAATTCTTAAGAGTTGCAAAAGTATACAGTGTGTTGTATATGTTGGCAGGATCGTATAGAGTCCATCTTGGAGAGTCTCTTAAGGGGAGTGGTTGATTCCATTGTTAGATGGCAGAAAAGATACAGGTTCACAGGTTCACAGAAGGATGGAGATTAGAAAGGGATGATGCCAAGTTAGACATTTGGCTGGCTTTGTTAAGGTGGAACATTAAGACTGATATTTCATGAATATAGGATAGTGAAATGCCATATCAATGACTAATGGATGAAATCAGAAACTCACTCTTCCTGAAAGAAGTTTGGATTCTTTGATATACTTGGATCACAAGTAGATAACATTGCAAGTCATTTGTTGGAGCAGTGGTTGTTATGTTTTCTCCTTTTCTTTCTTCTTGGTTCACAAGGGGAAGTCCCAGGTATCAAGATTATCAAAAACTACCAAAGAGTTTTTAAGTCAGCAGGGATCAAGGAATCCCAAAATATTCTACAGGCAGTTTAAAACCCCAAATTGGAGATTCATAACCAGGATTTTATGCAAATTCTGTGTTAGATCCACATAAACTGACATGCAAGTCCAGAAGAATGACACAAGACAAGAGGCTATTACATGTAAAATCAATTCATTTCCAATCAAAAGTATTCGAAAACAAGAAAAAAATAAACTTCCCACCTATGCTATGCTATGTGTATAAGCATAAAAATCCATACAAATGATCCTGTGCACAAGCCTGAACTTCCTCAAGAACAACTTGTGAAACTCCAAGCCCCAGACAAATACAGAGACCAAGCAAACAGTACCAACAATCCCAGCCACCCTCAGAAGTCATCCTGGATGAGCTTGTTCAGCAGGGTGGTAAGGAGTGCATCCCTCTTCTCGGCCCGGCTCTCTTCCCTCATCCTCCTCTGCTCCTCCCTCTCCCGCCGTGCCTGCTCCAGCATCAGCCTCTCTTTCTCCAGCTTCTCCATCGACTGCCGCCACTCCTGCTCGAAGGCCCGGCGCTCCTGGGCCCTCCTCTCCATCACCTCCCTCCACTGGATCTCGACGCGCTGCTGCTGCTGCAGGAACTCCTGCAGCAGCTCATGGATGCTGCTCGATGCCTTTGTCCGCTGCTGCTGCTGCTGCTGCTGCTGTGCCCCTTTATCAGCCTTCTTCTTTCTGCTCTTCGAGGGGTGCTCGCCATCGCTGTCCTCATCATCCTCATCATCATCCTCAGAGAATTCACCGGAGGATCGGTCTGCGCCGAGCCTCTTCAGTTTCTTCTTCGAGGGGGAGGCGCTGGATTCAGACTCCAGGAGGAGGCGCTGCATGTTTCTTGCCCGCTCCATGAATACGGCATGAAGCTCTTCGAAGAATGGGCATTGCCTGCCATTTTCTGGATCAGCTGTCTCTGTATCCTGGGGAAGCAAGCCCAGGAACAAGTAAATCCTTTCATATCAGAATTCAAAAGGGAAGAACATCCATCAGTACACAAAAGTTCTACAAAAAGTTCAAGTAAATCCAATAAACTGAGACCAACTCCGAATCCTAAATGAAAAAAAAAATATCTTTTTTTTTGGTAACAATGAGCGTTTTCTTTGCCTAGAGATCATTATTCCTGGAAAGCAGAGTAATCTTTATTCTGGCCCTTTTTCAAAGTCCTGCTCTGAAATCTCAACATTGTAATAGTCAAATTGGAAAAAATATTAAGAAAGTTGTTTGGCGATGCCCCATCGCCTTATTTGCCGATTGCTCCTCCGGTCCAATAATTTACCCTTCCAGAAACTCGATTCTAACCTTCAAGAAGAAGAACATTGCTCGATTTCTATTGGAAGACATTGAAGGAAACCAATCTTAACCTAATAGTCTAATATCCAATGGATGGCAAGCGCATAAACAAATGGAAAATTTTGCAAGAAAGAAAGACAAACCTTGTAGCGATTGACGAGGTTCTTCCACTTGCACTTGCACTGGTCGGGGGTGCGGCGGTAGCCCCTCTCCCTCATCCGGGCGGCCACCGCCTCCCAGAGGGTCTTGTTCCACCGCGCGACCGTCAAATCCCGCTCCAGATCCCCCCTGAAACCGATCAGCTCCCTCGTCTCCTGCTCGCTCCACTGTACCTGCGCCACCCTCTCCTCCTTCCCCATCCTTATCTGCTGCTGCTGCTGCCAAGATCTGTTCATCTGCGGCGGCATCATCGCCATCCGCCCGCCCATGGCATCCCCATCCCCTCCTCCTCCTCCTCCTCCTCCTCCCATCATCTCCCTGCGCCTCCAAAATACCTTGGCCTCGAAGCTTTCTTCTCTCCTATTGCTATCTTCCACTTCTCGTAATTAGGAGAGTTTCAATTGGGACATTGCTTCGACCATGGTTCTCGTATCTATATACCTGAGGAGGACCTGTCGGATTCTAGAAGAAGTAGACGGTCATTGTATAAAATTACAAAAATACCATTACCGTTTCTTGTTATTATAATTTACGGATTATCTAATATGTGTTGTCTCATCTGTTCTTTCAATGAAAAGGACCCTGCAAGGACTTAAAGGAAATAAAAAAAATCATAACCAATTGTGACGTATTAGTTGAAATTTTGGCCGCCTTTTCTGATGCATGTCTCGTCCACCAAGAATGGTGTTTTCATGCTATGGCCTACTGTTGATTTAGGCATGTTTAAAGGCAGGAAGGAGGATGGATTAGTTGAAGCACAATCCAAATTGCTTCTCAATATTCTTATCACTATCATGAATTGAGTTGAATATAAGTAAATTTATGTTTACTGTTTAGGATTCTTACATATCTACAAAAGAGAGATAGTATTTGTTATTATTTTTTTTTCTTTTAATACTTGAACCATTGTCAAATTTGACTAGAAGCTGTTACCAAATGGTCTTCTCTTCTTATCCTTCCTAACAAGTGTGTGGCTCGAATAGTTGATTATCATATTAAACAAACACATAACCATTCTTACACACATGCATTTAAAATAATAATAATAATAATAATAATGGTAAATGTAGCTCTTGCAAGCGCTATTTCTATAGCAAATAAATCATATGGACTTATGTTAAATCTAAATGTACTTCGGAGATTCTTTCATATTTTCTCATATGCTCATATGTATTTCCATTTTACGAAACTAAAATATAATGGTTAGCATGCGGCAAATGTGACAAAGAAAAAGTCTATTTAAGTATAACAATCAAATCTTTGTGTTAATGCGGTTATACATGTACTTCATGAACATAAGCTCATATCAACAAATTAAAAATAAATATATTTATTTTTTTTCTTTCTTTTTTTTTAGAAAATTAACTAGCTTCTATCATTCAATTGAGATTTGAAATAATGAATGTATCAAAAATTGACCTGAAACTCTTTATTTTATCAAACTAGCATGAAAAGCAACCAGGGCAGGTCCAGTTGGTGGAATTAAATAAATCAAACTACAAATCACCCAAAGAAAAACATTATAACAAGCAAAGCTTTTTCTCTCCTTGGGTGGGAGCGGCGGATGAACAAATTTAGCATATTAGTCCGCAAGGAAGTGATAGTTTCACCTAACTGCTTATATCATCAAAAATGACTCCTAGAAAATAATAATAATAATAATAATAAATATAGGGGCATTTTGGGTAGTTTTCTGACAGTTGTATTTTTGCGACTTTTTGTCCGGTTCCACACCAGGGAAACCGCGTCGTCCGAAGCGGTGTGAACGCCCGCTTCCGACGTGGGAATGCGGGTGCGAACACGGAACAAGGTGAGAAGCGGAAGTTTGGAAACGAAGACTCGTATGTTTGGTGCGGAAGGCTCGGTGAAATTGCGGCTTTAAACGCCAGGATTTGAAGGTCGGTAATCTGCCAAAATATAGAGAAGGATTCATTCGACCAAGACTGACCGAGCTCTTTGGTCGCATTTTTATTTGATAAATTGGATAATTTAAATTAAATCAAAAAAAATACATTCGTAGAGTCTGAAAATAAAATATTAGAAAATTATATAGAAAGATCCGTTGAGAAATTGCATAGAGTAAGTTTTGTGTGATTCGTCACGTATGGTACCATCACTATTAACTTCTTTATGAATATACGAAATCTCAATAGATAGTGGTAATCGTACTACTCTTCAGAAAACCTGTAGAAGTAGATGAATTTTGTCAAATTAGAAAGGCATATGATAACTGTCATAGAATTAGTATTTAAATAAATCTGTGAAGTATGTAGTATGTAGATACGCAACTCAGCCATTGAAACCATGGTATCAAATACCCTAACACCACTTGCCATCGTAAAAGTACCACTAGCATTTCGGATGACAAAACCTGCTTCACACGAATCATCTCTTTCTAACATACTGTCATCAAAATTGATCTTGAGGAAGTAGAGGATATTTGTAGCATCTGATTTGGTTTGGATCTTTTACAGTGCATGTATTGTACTGCAACATGCTTGGATAGGTGACACATTGCCCATCCCCCAATCGTCCTAAACTTGGATGGCATGCCAAATAATGCAGGTTCGAAGATGAGCAACATCCATTCGTCTCCAAGATGTCCAACATGTCATCTGTCCAAGTGCAAAACATGCACTATTTAGGATCCCAACTCGCATCTAACCATTCACAGGCTAGTGGTTTCATTCATCATATCGATGGGCTTTTAAGTCAAAAGCAGCTCCCAACTCCAAGCATGTTTTGGGCCAAGCCCCTAGAATGAGTTTCTCCTTTCTTTGTTATTTTTAATTATATGATATGTGTATCTAATTAATTTTGTTAAGTTTCATACATGTATTTATATTGAATGGAGGAAAAAACTAAACAGAGTTTACATGCATATCATAGACCTCCTGCAAATTAATTTACTGCACTTAGCAGTACTTTAGTGATTTTGTTGCAACGGTAAATTTTGTGATGGGAAGGAGAGAATTTTCTAATAACAAGGAGAGTGGATTGATATTATATAACATAGTCTTTTTGTAGATGACTACCTCTTTCCGCATTATTGCTTCACCGTCGTCGCCTACTTCTAAGGATCCAAGATTACAACTAACAAACAACTTCTAAACAACCTTAACTCATGCATCATTATCCCAACTAGCGAACACCTTTAACTTATTGAAACAATCAGATCTCTCTAAGCAAACAACCTTATCTAGGGCTCTTGATGGAAGTAATCAATCATATCAAGACGGTCGATTTTGTGAGAATTCGTACATGTGTTTGTTTAGTCATGCTGCGTTGACAATATATTAGCTAGATGACGGATACCTATAGAACATCAAAGAACTTAAATAATATTTATTATTATTATTATTTTAGAAAAATATAAGGGTGTTACAGATGATCTTAGAATAAGTCTAGTCTATAGCTCATGTAGGCTAGAAAACCATTTGAATTGACTATAAACTAATTATGGTGTTTGTGATTGGATTTAAATGAATTTAGACTTTTGGACTTACAAGAATATCAGGATATATGAGGATGTATGTTTAGTCCTACATCAGTTTTATACTAAGTAGATCTTGGATACTTATATAGGGCCAAAGAACTCAAATATTATCTTTCGACTATTTCTTTGGGTGAAGTCTTCGGTGTTACAAATTTCCTAGGATAATCTCTATTTTTATTTCTATTTCTATATTGAAATCTATCTAAATTATATAATGCAGTATGACATCAACATCTATCTCACCAGGTAAGACTCAGATCTCTCATTCACTTTTTGCTGATAACTGCATGCTATTGGCCCGGGCGACGAGATACTCAGCTCAGGCAATTCGGAGGATTCTAGGAGAGTACTGTGAGACCTCAAGGCAGTAGATCAATCTAATGAATCGGCTGTCTGATTTAGTCCAAAGATCAAGCCATGGGTGAGGACTTCTATTTTGAAGACCTTGGCTGCAGGGGAGCAGGAGGGCGCCCTGATGTACCTGGGGGTGCCAGTCACTGGACGACGACTATGCAGGGAGAGTGTGCCTTGGGAGCAGAACATTAGGCACAGACTGTAGGGATGACAGACGAGCTTTCTATCCATAACAGGCTGGGTGATTCTAGTACAGTCCGTTTTTAGCTCGGTCCCAATATATCTCCTCTCTAATACCATAGTCCTCGTTGCTCTGTTGAGGGCGATGGAGCGTCTCATTCCGAGCTTCCTCTAGAGTCCGCGTGGGGGGGGGGGGAGGCACTTGCTTGCTTGGGATGTGATCTGTCAGCCGACGAGTATTGGGGGCCTCGGGATCTACTCCTTGCTTGAGCAGCACAAGGTACTTACCACCAGACATGCAGCCAAGTTTACTCTAGAGCCAGACAGTCTGTGGGGATCGTTGATGAGGGCCAAGTATAGGGAGCCGATAGGGACTTCTGTCTTTCACGCCAGCCGCTGCAGCTTATTCATTTGGAGGGAGATCTGCACACGGGGCCCGGAGTCTAGAGGCGACCAGTTGGAAGGTTGGTGATGGGCGGCTAGTGGATATCCCTGAGGATAGGTGGTTGGCAGTGATGCCGCTCAGTGAGTGGCCGACCTTCCTCGACTCGGTGCAGCTGGCGAGATGCAGAGTTAGGGATCTCCTTATCCCAGGGGAGTGGAGGTGGGATGCAGATCTCGTGCGAGAGGTTTTTGGAGAGGCACTAGCTAAGCGAGTTCTGGTTGTGTCGATCATTACCGAAGAGAGGGTTGATAGGAGGGTCTGGAGCAGTTTTGGCAGACCAAGGGTGCACGCCCATGACCTTCGAGGGCTTGCAGCAAGGGCCTTGGTACGGCTGATTGAGGGACCTTGGATCTGGCGAGTGCGCATACACCCTCACGTCGCCTTATTCATTTGGAAGGTAGCTTAGGGGTGTCTGCCGATTGATGGTGTGCTGGCAAGTAGGGGATGAGGATCCCCCTATGTGCGGGTCCTGCCCTACAACGGAGGAGACCATTTGCCATGCCCTCTTTTGCTGTTCACGTGTGTCCTAGGTCTGGCGGAGCGCCGGGATCGTCTTTGACGGCGAGCGGGGTAGGTCCCTGGTGGAGGTGTTTCTCTTGCGGCTGCGGGCATCTGTGAGGAGGCATGACATAGTGGAGTGGGGAACCCGATGTGCTTATCTGGCTTACCATACTTGGCTAGATAGAAATGCTCGGATCTTCAAGGATAGGTGGCTACGCCCGAGACTGGTGGCGGCCAGAGCCCTACTCCATGTGTCGGAGTTCACCAACAGTGTTACATCCAATTCCCCTGAGATGGCTAGGGACATCTAGGTCTCCTATCCAGTTGATTCAGCGACCAGATTTGTTTATGTTTCCTAGGAACCCCTACCATTTTGCTTTCTTAAGGTGAATTTTGATGACAATGTTGTTGAGTAAGGTGAGAAGGGGTGTGGGCTTCATCATCAAGGATCACCATTCTAGGTTTGTGGCGGCTGGCGATCGACGGATCTTTGACACCTCTATCACTAGGCGGAGCTACGGGTGGCGTGAGAGGGGATTTTCTTCGCGAGGCGCGCTCTGGGGGCGGAGTATATACACCTGGAGGGCGACTCGATTGCGACAATCGAGGAGATTTGTGGATGACCCTCCAAGTTGGATAGACACTTCCTGCTCTACGATATTGCTCTACGATATTTGGTGGATAGCAGGGGACTGCAGATCCTTCAGGGCACGCATGTGTATCGCAAGGCCAACTCAGCTGCTAACTAGGTGGCATCTTACGCAGTGCAACACACTGAATATTTTATTTGGATGAACCAGATAGATGTTCCTCACCCGCTGGGCTAGCTTCTTTTTTCTAATTTTTTTGGCTGTACTCATCTATATTTGGTGTGAGGAGCCGATGTACCAAAAAAGAAAAAGAACAAACAAACTTTAGGATAAACATGGAGAAGAATGCAAGCAAGAATAAGAAAAAATTATAGCAACATCCCCTCAATTTTAAATGTGTCCTAGAAGCACTTTCCCAACTTTAAAAAGTTCCAAACTTATATCTCAAGTTTTCAAATCATTCTGAAGTAATCCTTCAAATCCTCCACCAAGCCAGCCCTACTAGCCTAATGGCCAAAATATCCTCAACCTCTTCAGACATCTACGAATATTGACTGTATAGATGGAGTTGAGACTTGAGAGTGCTATGAGATCTAGGGTAACTTTTGACTATGGATATAAATGGATGAATGAAAAAATTTAGTTCGCTATGAGACCTGATTAGATTACCTAGATATGCATGACATCGTTGGATATATCCTGAGATATTGTCTTGGTTGATACCTTTCTTACTTTCTTGAAACAAATTTTACAATTAATATCTTCAAATATATTTTTTTAAAAACCTTGGATTAATGATGCTCGATGTGTCAGGATCCTTCTAAACTCCTTGCGGTTCGTCCGTTTAAGCTAAAATCGCACCTACCCTTTCAACCATGAAAAAGGAAAGCCATCCCAAATGCCAACGGTCAAAAGCGCAGCCAATAGAAAGCAGCATGCCGTGGCGATGACAGCGTAGCCGTTTGTTCCTTCCTCCTTTATTCCTCTAAGAAAAAGACGGCATAGCCGTTTGACATAAAGGAAGAACGAACCCAAAACGCTCCTCTGCTGCTGTCCCTTTCCCCAATCCTTCTCCCACCCCAAACCCTACTCCCCTTCCCCACTCTCCCCCATGGCCTCATACCTCTCCCACCTCGCCTCCCCAGAGCGCGACGCCGTCGATGCCATCGTCTCCGAGGCCATCGATCTCTGCACTCTCGAGCAGGTCGCAGCCCTCAACACCTCCCACCTCTCCGACTCCTCTCTCCTCCCCGGCGACCTCGAATCCCGCTTCCGAAAGCTCAAATCTTTCCCGGGAGCCAATCCCCAGCATCCGCAGCAGCAGTCGAGAATCCCTCCTCGACACCTCGATCAAGGGAAGGAGAACATACCCCGAAGCTTGAACCGTTGCGAGAGCGTCCCCAACCCATCAATCGATTCCGGCGAGCCAGAGGAGAAGAAGCCGCCCGAAGAAGCCGAGACCTCTTCTTCTCCTCCCCCGAAACCAGAGGCCGAGAAGGATTCAAAAAAGCCGGAGCCAGCAACTGGGTTTGCCTCGTCGCCTTCGATATCACTCGCTTCTCCGAGAGACTCTCCGTCGCCGCCGCGGGGAAGGTGCTGCTTCGTGTTGTCGCCGAAGAGGGTGCAGCGGAGAAAGGGGAAGAGTGGGGATTGGGGCAGGAGCGACGACCTTCTCTCGGACATGGGCACGTTCTCGATGAAGGAGCAGCGGCGGAAGCTGAAGAAGGCGCTCAAGGAGCAGGAGAAGGCGAGCCGGGAGGCGGAGAAGATGGTGGAGTTGGTCAAGCACGCGTCGGCGAGGATGAATGTGGCCGCCATCGATGAGTTGCTGAGCGACGACGAAGAAGAGCTCAAGTGAATGGGTCCGGCGTCTCATGAGATACCAGCTAGTTTTCCTTCTTTTGGCAGTAGAGAACCTGGGAAAAATGTTCAGTTTCCTTCTATATATAGCATGCGTCCCCTTCTATGTTAGCTTTGTAATACCATAAATACACATATATACTGCAAATTTTTGTTTTCTTAGAGCGAGCAAGGATATGATGAAACATAAATCATCATATTGATGTTCCTGCTATGAGAGTTTTGATAGCATCGAGAGCTTAATTGTATTAAATCTTGGTATTGCTCAAAAGAAGAAGAAGAAAAGATTATCAGATTTTGGTATTGAATATCACCATAGTGATTTTGTTTCATATATCTCTTAATTTTCAGGCTGCTTAATAATTTGACAATTTTCTACCAATTCTTGCAGAGCAAGCACTGAAAAAAATAATATGTGGCATTAAATGTCACCCATATTATCTTTTCCCTTCTTCTATGCTTATATTTCTTTGCAAAATAGTTTATTGAAAACAGATATGCTATATGTTATGAAGTTCTGCCCTGATACAGCTCAATGCAACACATAGAGTTACAACCAGGAATCGAGCATTCTTTTGATGCAAAAAGAGACTTCAGAGAATGAGGACTGCAACAAATTCATAGCAGGGTTTTCATTGATCTCCTGGTCACAATTCTTTCTACTCAGATTTTTCTTCCCTCAATCAGCTCTTATGAATTATGATATGGACTCAGCTGGTTGTGTTATTGGTTTACTGGTGTCATGCAATTGAGCAGCTTTTCCTGCCAGAAAGCATAAGCAGGAGCAGATTTGCTTGCTGGATCTTTTATAGCAAGGGGGATTGTCTGAGCCCCAGGTATTTAACATTTGTTGTTAAATCTTATCCAATTCCCCTTTCGGGTAACTCATCACCAGGGACATCAACATGTATTGAACATGTATCATTCCAGGTGCAAGATCCACCTGCAAAGTGAGAAAACAATGATTGAACAGAGAATGCCTGCATTACTTTCAAAGGCTTGAGACTATAACAGCAAGACTGGTCCAATTTCAAACTCTGTGATGCCATCTAATATCCAGACAAATTTATACCTTCAAAACAAACATGGAATAAAATTTTGAAAGTATTCCATTGACAGCTGAATACAACTGAAACCAAAACCATGTTGGAGTTTAGGTGTTCTCTAGCTATCAAAGAAATTAGCATGATTGTGATTTTGTCATTCTCTCAATATTAGCTTAGCTTGTTTGTCCATTTAGAGGTGCCTTTCTTCTTCAACCACAAAACTACCTTCATTACATGGATTCTCCAAGAAATTCAGGAAATGGTTTTGGTGCAAATTCACTTTTAAAGTTCGCGCAACAAACTCCTGTTACCTGCTGGGTGGTCCAAACCTGCCAAGCCACTTTATATAATAAATATAGAAAACAAGGAATTATGCATCCCTTCATGATTTAATCATGATTTAACTGTGATTTTTGACTGGTCAAGAGTCACAAAGTAGTGCTTTCCAGCCTCATGATCCCATTAGATGAATATTACAGGATATCGATTTCCAATAATAGAGGTCTAATAATTTTCTCCCTTCTAGTTCTTTTCTTGTGAAGATATGATCATTGGAGTTCACCCTGTTCTTTCGCAAAATTTTGCGACTATGTAATTGACATTCAGACCGGAGACTTTGATACAGGTGTGTACTAGAGTCGGTACTTTATATGCAATATTTGAATACTTTTTGCCTATGAAACCATATCAGATGGCATATAAGTTGATGAGGCCGAGGGTATCCCCCGAACCCCAGAGCTCAGTCCCCATCGGGCTCAGACAGCAGAAGCGACTGCTTCTCCTCAGAGATATTGTCCGCTTTAGGAGGGAGGGGGTTTCATAGTCTCTTCCCCACGCATGGTTTTGCGCCATAAAATGCGCCTTTGAAGAGAAAGAGATAGCCCCCCTCCATTTAAGGAACAGACCTCTCCGCTATCTAGTCGATGTGGGACTAAGTTCGGACCCTTTATTTCCACAACATAGCCCCTTCCCCAGCGGAGGGGTCTGTGCCGGGGTCAAGGGCTATCAACGAAAGCACCATTGATGAGGCCGAGGGTATCCTCCAAACCCCAGAGCTCAGTCCCCACCAGGCTCAGACAGCAGAAGCGACTGCTTCTCCTCAGAGGTATTGTCCGCTTTGGGGGGGGGTTATAGTCTCTTCCCCACGCACGGTTTTGCCCCACAAAAGGCGTCTCTGAAGAGAAAGGGGTAGCCCCCCTTCATTTAAGAAATAGAGTTCTCCGCTATCTAGTCGATGTGGGACTAAGTTCAGACCTTTTATTTCCGCAACATAAGTATTCGATGATGTAACATAGGCATCTGCATATGATGGTCCTAAAACGAAAAAAGTCACTATTCCTATGAGCTAAGATTGGAGGGTGTATATTCTGATGAATAATTTACCAGGGATTTTTGTGCACCTCAAAGATTGATAAATATACTAGACATTTAGGATCAGAACATGCAAGTAATATTGGTACATTCATTGATGTACTTTTTTTCAAAAAAAAATTTAAATAATTTATTTAGATATTTAGTCATTTTAGATTTCTTTATTCTATGATTCTTGTTTTAAATGGCTTGTGCACTGAGCAAATTCATTCCAGATTCTGAATCAGCATAATCCTTGGGTTTTTGTCAACCAAGATAAGGATTTGTGCCTGAAGATTCAATCGGCATAGATAACATGAGCAACAGGCTCATCCTTGACTCTGCTATTACAGTCTTGAGAACATATGTGATTAGCATTCTCATCCAGCTAGAAGCACATACAAAATAGAAACATCTTACATTTCTATGTCAGGTATGTCCATATCTACAATACTGCTTTGCATTTAAGAAAATTGAAATTCATGAGTTTCAACGAATGCTTAATAGAAAAAGGCTTCCAACCTACATGTTAGTCAACTTCGTGTCATTTTATGAATTCTCATTAGCCAATTTTTCCTACTGAAGGCTAACTCTGCTTTATGCAATTTCCCAACTTCTTCAACTCCTATGGTACTTTCAGTCTTTCCCTCCTTTTCCAGACAATGACTCAGGTACCTCTCTTTATGGCAGCCTCCTCAAGTTTTTGTTGTACAAGTCCATACTATCTTATCTGCTACTCTATCGATTTGTCCTCAATTCAGGTTAATTTCTGTAATTCCTCTATAATACTCTTTTTTCTCTCTATCCTTTCTAATTTTACCGCATCCATCAGAACATTCTCATTTCTATTACATGCTTCTTGCTTTCTTAAACCCCCTTATTGCTTAACATTGTAAGCCTTACAAATGTTAGTTGACTATGGACAACCAGAATATATAACAACTAATCATATATAAATGTTCTGCTCGTAACGAGGAATCCTTCCAAATAGTTTCATCCCTTCTTCTTTCCTGGACTCCCACCGAGGGATGTGAGGTACTCCTCATCCCCGGTGAAGGCTTCAAAATCCGAGCAAACCAAGCCAACCCACTTCACCTCCAAGCAATCACATTGTGAAATAACCTCAAACTCATAGAGAAGGCTTTTTTTTCCTAGAAAATGTAGACAAGGCTTATGAAATTGGACTCATGCCAAACTGGCTTGATTTCTTGCACCAAAGGAGAGCTCAAGCTCAGCTTGTTAAGCTAACTAAACAAGTTGGCTGGACCAGAAATTTTGGACTTAGTTTGTTTACAAGTGCAGCCTTAACAGCCTGCTCAATTTCAGCTCATTTTCGTTCCGAACAAGCCTATCAATAACAAAAAAAGAAAAAAAAAACAAGAAAAAGGTTCATGCTGATCTAGCTAATTACCTTTGTCTGTGCCAGCTCCAAGGCGATTCTAGCTCCGGTGATGACACCAAACTGGCCTAATCCTCCTAGAGCCGCATAAAACAAATTGGAGTTGAGGTGCTTGGAACAAGTCATTAGCTCCCCTTTCACTGTGCTGCACCCAAAAGAAATACGAAGAGAGAACAGGATTAAGTATTAACTAATTAATAGCCAGTTCCTTGGTTCAAATAGCTAATGATCCCATTGTCACCTCTTCTAGTGAGAATCTACACAATGCTATCATCAAGGAGGAAAAAAAAGGATTCTAAATTTCTGTATATGTATATAATGGCAAATGGATCCATAAAATCATGAATTAGACTATGATTTGAGTCGTTTTTTTATTCTTCCTTACAGAAAAAAAGAAATCTCATTCGTACTCATAACTCAAGTTGGGTAATTCTGACAGAGTTCGAAGGGAAACCCTTAGACATTTATTGAGCCGTCTCTAACCTCTTTTGTTTGTCTCATCTCGAATCTATTTTTATTTCTCATTCTGATTCAATTGTTGAGACAATTGAAAATAGTGTTTACTTGTTCCGGAATCCTTCATCTTTGCTTTGTGACATCATTGGGTTTAGACAAAAAAAAAAACACGAGAATCCGCTGAATGCTTCTCAGGCTTCTACATATAGGCGGCTTCAGAGCAATGCCGGTTCACCATTTTGGATCAGCGCCTGAAATTTTTCAATTTGAATGAATCAAAATAGGAGCAGATGTCAACTCCATTTTAACGAGGCCCTAAGGTTCCTAATTTGAACAAATTTGGAGGGATCGGAAGCAATTCTTTCCCCGGTGACGGAAAGAGAAAAGATGCATCCAGATGACGCGCTCATAGGTTCCCAGATTTCTCAGCATTTCAGCAACAAGAGAGATGGATTCAAGTAATGCAAAGATAGTTGTAGTACAGAAATGAAGTTTCTGTTCCGGAAGTCAAGACTTTCATCTAAGCCCAGCCACACTACAGGAAGCTAAAAGTGGATACTGGATACGAAAGGATGCACCTTTCTCTCCGACGCAAAAAAACAAACATAAAAGGAGCAGCTCCTTCTTCTTTCACCATCTACATAGACAGCAACCTATCGATTCACTGGTTCAGACGCGGCCCTCCCAGAGGCACTCGAGGGCGGCGGAGGAGGAGCACTTGAGCAGGATGGCCTCCACGTCGGGCGAGGGGTTGAGTCCCATGACGGCCGCCCGGTTCCAGCGCTCCGTCCGAGTGAGGCCCAGGCAGGGCCCGTACCTCATGTCCATGTCGAACTCCCGCAGCCTCTCCTCCGCCTCCTTCTCTTGCCCTGCTTTCCCGCCAATCCCAATCACCACCGCCGCCAACAGCATGAACGAATCAAACGCTAACTCGTTGGATGGAAACTGAATGGGATCGCGAGGAGGGAGTGTACTGCTTACCTTGGACATGGGCGGACTTGAGGACAGGAGAGCAGGCCGGATCGGCAGTGGAATACGGCTTGGGGGAGGGCTTGGTCACTCCGCCCTTCTTCTTCTCCCGGTAGAAGCCCCTGATTCCACCGGCCGATGCCATCGTCCCTATTACTCTCTCGCTTGCTCTCGCTCGCTCGCGCAGTTGGAATTGGGGGAAGGAGGGCGATTGGGGGGGGGGGGGGGGGGTGTGGGGGCGAGAGCGGCCCTCCATATGGAGGGGAGGGGGCAGAGTGATGGACGGAAGACGATCAGTGCGGTACCACGTGTCGGCATCTTAGGTCATTCGAGATGATGGATTTATGATCGGCTGAAGGTTTATTTATCTTCGAACCATCAACCATGTCACCATCAACAACATTAATAGCGGAAATCTTCATTAATATTTTTGAAAAAGAAAATTCTTTCTGCATGCATGCCTGCTTGTTCTTTTTTTTATATAAAATATATTATAAATTATATTTTTTAAATATTGCTGTTACAATAGGAGATCCCATCTTAAAAAAAAAAAAAAAAAAAAAAAAAGAAGCAGCAGCTAGCAGGAAGATATTTTTTAAATTTTTTAGTTTGTACCTAAAATTTTTTTAAGCTAAAAATTTAAATTCATTTAAATGTAATCACGAGCACCACAATTAATCTGCGGTAGAGCTGATCAAAATTTGGGCCGAGCCGGGCTCGGGCCGGGCTCTATAGAAGAAATTAGGCCCGATGGCTATGCTCAGGCTCGGCCCGGTCCGACTGTTGGGCTTAAATTTTTGTCCAAGCTCGACCCGACTTTATAAATCTAGTCCTAGGTCCGTCTAGTCCGATCCGACCCGATAGACCCGATCCGACGAGCCCGATTTTTTCTTTATTTGGAATCTAGAAATGGGCCAGAATGGCCCGACCAGGCTCGGCCCGATTTTTTTGGTTGGGCCACTTTTCCTGCCCAGGCCCGACTAATGGGCCTTTTTTTAATGCCCAAGCCTGAAAAATTTCGGGCCGGGCTGGGTGGGCCAGAAAGCCCGTGATCAGCTCTAATCTGGGGTGAGCCTCCATGAACATGTATTATAGTGTCTTTTAGTTTATATAGGCTATCGGCTAAATTTACTTTGATACTATTTATTAAGGTTCAAGATCTTATTTAAAATGATTAGTCAAAAAATATTTTTAAATTTTTTAGTTCTACATAAAAACACGAACTTAAGCCTAGAGTCGCTTGTCTATGTACGTATTCCTGGTTGTTTCTCTTTGGGCCACACATTGGATTGTCGCTTATTATAATAAAATAATCCTCGCTAGGAGATCCAGCAATCCCTTCCAGCCTTGTCCTTATCTAAGAAAGTCTCTCTTCTATTTCACTCTAATAACAAGTTAAAAAAAAAGACAAATAATTACATAAAAAAGAAATATTGTATGTAACCTGAAGGTGGGCTAGCTTCCAAACCTCAAGGTGGCGTCTTTCTTCACGACCTTTTTAATATTTGTTACTAGTATTTGGCGCACAAAGTGCATATGATAAGAAATATGGATATTTGTTTGTGGTGACATTTGGTTCATGCGTAAAGTAGGCATAAGGCTTAAGCCTTATGCTTGCCATAACTTGAGCAGGAGACATAACTAAGGAATACTAATTATGCTGGTCAAACTTAGTTGCGAGAGGTATAACTACACCAAAGGAAAGTTGTCATAAACTATTCCTTAACATAAAAGCTAGGGCATGTTGACCTCGACCCTACTTGATTTTTATGTTATTTCAGAATTGGCTCGGCGACAATTCGTTGAGGCTCAGCTAGGTTATTTGAAAATAAGCAAGCTCAAACAACCTTTAAGAGCTCAAATGGGTGCAAAGATACAAGGAAGCTTAGCTCAGCTTGATAAAAGCTCGGCAATCTAACTTAAGTCAATTGCAGCTTGAGCTCAAGCCAAGCTCAAACATTAACAAGCCAAGCTTGTGGAGCCTGATACTTAGTTCGGCTCATTTGCACCCTAATTGAAAGGTAGGACAAGCAAAAGTTTTAGCAAGGCATGTCAACATGTATAACATAGTCATAATTTCTACTTGAGAACATGACAATTGCATTAGACCAACCACTGAATTTTGAAACTCCTAATAAAGCATTTGTCTTCTAGATAAAACCATTTAAAAGCTAAATAATTTTTAGCTCGGTTATAAAATTTAGCTAGAAGGTATTATTTATATTTTTTGATCCTGCATAAATAACCAAAATCTATCTAGTGTATAGCTGATGTTGAATTAAACACGTCCGCACAGTCCACACACAACCAAAGCCAAATTTTGCTTTGAGTTAAAATCAAAACTATAAATGTGAATGGAGGCTTGCCTAATAGTCACATTGCTTTGCATAGCAATTGAAGAATCTAAGTTCGAGTCCTTCATGGTACATCCTCAAGTATTTGAGCCTGAAATTTATACTGTGGAGAAAGAAGAAGAAGAAGAAGAGGAGCAAATGAACATGAGTATATTTTGGAATTTTAGATGAATACCTTGTTTAAATTAGCATAATAGGTTACTTCTTCAAGAGGCTCAGTTTAAGATCCATGAATTCCTAACAGGTTACTCAAGTGTGAGCAAGAATGTTTCACACACTATGGCCTCTCACATGATATGTCCCAATCCACCATTTTTCCAAGTTGTTACATTCCTTTAGTGGAGTTTACCAAACACAACATTTGGAAATATAGACCCTTTAGCAGTTTATATGGCATTGCTCTTTTAGAATCAAAGTAATGTGAACCAATGAAAAAACCTTGGAGCTAGGCATGAAACCACCTATCAAAGCCAGCACTTGGCAGCAAGAAGCTGACTAAAGAAGCTGCAATAAAAGTTAAAGTTATAGGCCAAGCTTCAAAAGAGATTCACAAGCTTAGATCGGAGATTCATGACATGTTTTTTTTTTTTTAATGTAGAATCTTCTATACCCTGAATTTTCACCCAATTTTGTCCCAAGTCAATCCTTAATGCCTAAAGCCCAAAAGAACATCTCTCTTGATTTCAATGAAAACCACCATGATCGTCTAAGACTTACTCTTGAAGATTCGAGCAATTAGTTCCTTCAAAATTCTCCTGAAGTCCTTATATCATCCGCATGTAGACTTTCAATCATTATAGGAGCTAAAGTAGATGCCCTTTGTCATGAAAATGTGCGAAAAACCAAGAATCTACCAAGAGATGAGTTCAAGGAAACACCAAAAGCACGACGAAAAGTTCAAAGAAATATATGATATAGAGCAAGATAAAAGTTAAAAGGGATGCTAACACAAGGACTTTACAGAAGGCCGCCATCTTACTACTACTCTCATCCAAGCACACTTAACTACAGAGTTTTGATTGGATCCAATGCATTCAATGGATGTGGAGCAAGAAAAATATTTAATGGTTAAGAATCTCATCCATTATTTCTTTTGAGAGAAAGCACATCCGAACATCAAGTGGGCCAAAAAAAAGCTTAAGTTGTTTAATATGATCATCAGCAAAGTCATTGCCTTTAGGATATGATAATAATAAACATCCTAGGAGGAAAGATTAAGACCATAATAGCTAGGCTGATTGGAAACCAATCGAAGGTTCTGAGAACCGTGTTCCATTATCTTTGTTCACCTGTTCAAAGGTTTGGAATCAATCTACTCATATCTATTTTCTAGGTAGTGGTAGTGGAGAATATGTAGGCCTTTGAGGCAATTCTATATTTGTGGTTAACATGGTTGCATTGAATACGAGGAAAAGAAGTAGTAGGAGGGGATAACATAAAATGATTTATAGGTCCCTACGCTAACTATAGATTATTTTAGGATCCAATGCTGTTTAGAACCACCATAGCCGGAAAGCCGAATTTGGTCTAAAAATTTCCGAACATGGCTGAGCTTAGATTGTGTCGAAAAATAAATCGCAGACAAAATAAAACTTTATTCGATATCTAAAATTGAGTCGGGTTTGAGCCAGAGCTCTAACTCTATTATAAACACCCCACTGTACAAGATTTTTAATTTTGAATTTGTAACAAGATTTTTTTTTTTTTTTTTTTACATCAGCAGCTCATACTGGTCTCGCATGAGCACTGCCTTCTAAGTTAAGAGACAAAATACTCCACAGAGATGGAGGAGCAGAAACAAGTTTTCTACTAAGCTTGAAATACTGTAATTGCTGCTACGTTCAATGATACTTTTGTTTTTGTTTTGTTTTGTTTTTTATCCTAGAGTTGGTTTCTTTCTTTTCTTAATAAATCTGGGCTTTGGTCTATTTCATTAAAAAAAAGGAAAAAAAAATCCAAAGCACATGAACCATCCAACAAAATCCCTCTCATACATGACTTACATCGATGATTCATCCCCTTGCTGCTGGTCATCCCCAAGCTGGCCAATTACTCTCAGGCCAAGTGGCAAAGTCGGTTTAATCACACCATTCTCATTACTTTCACCCTCTCATTACCCGCAGCTCTGGTCAGAACGACAAAATGCCATCCCACACAAATATGGAAAGGAAATAAAGAATTATAAAAAGGGCTCCCCTCTTCTGATCCAAAAAACCCTCTCCATCGGTAATAAGAACGGAGAGATGGTGGAGAGGGGAAAGAGGAGGACTTGGACTTGAGATTGGGGAAAGAGGAGGGCTTGGACTTGAGGCGAGCGCCGAGCGATGAACGTGAAGCAGGACGTGGAGCAGCAGCAGCACAGCGACCACAACTCCGACCAGTACGCCCAGCCCCCGCCCCAGCGCCGCCCACGGGGGTTCGCGGCGGCGGCGGCGGCGGCGGCGGCCGCGGCCGCGGGGGGTTCGGGGAAGGGGCGGAAGGAGCGGGAGAAGGAGAAGGAGCGGACGAAGCTCCGGGAGCGGCACCGGCGGGCGATCACCAGCCGCATGCTCGCCGGCCTCCGCCAGTATGGCAACTTCCTCCTCCCCGCCCGCGCCGACATGAACGACGTCCTCGCCGCCCTCGCCCGTGAGGCCGGATGGATTGTCGAGCCCGACGGCACCACCTACCGCCCCTCATCGGTCTCGCCCTCGCCCTCGGTCGCCGTCGCGGCCCCGGCGCCTCATCCTCCGCCCCCCCCTACGCAACTGGTATGCTTTCCCCTCATCCTTCTCTCGCTCTTTCGGTACAATATCACTTATTGAGAATCTCAGCTTCATGTCTTTCTATGTTGTAAAGCGGGGTTTTTACAACATAGGAAGACATGAAACGGAGATTCTCAAAGACTTTTTTTTTTTTTTTTGGTGGGTTGCATTTTCCTTCTCTCAGTCGCCTATTGAGGGACAGGAGGAATTCTTTCCCCTTCTTTTACTTAATCTGGATGTGGATTATATCGTGATGGGTCTGATAGGTTCCTCTGTAAAACTGGCGGGGCATAACTTTGAGTTTATCCTTACAGGATCGTTACAATTTTTTTTTTTTTTGCAAGTTAAAAAAAATTCAAGAATTATATGACTAGATTGATTGTTGGGTTTCAAGGAGAAGCCAACAATCTTTCATTTCTTTTCATCCGAACTAGTAGTAAATGGATACATTTTGGGCTATTCTTGGGAGGAATAAAAACTGTGTATTAATTAAAGATTTGTTTCCTCCAATAAAATGTTTAGAGTCAAAAAACTTGTAGATAGTTAGATGGTCACTTGTTGAATTTGGTGAGATAATGGAAACAGCATGATAAGGTAATCATTTGATGGAGACTGATAGTGAATCTTTGATAAGTTGGAATAGGATGTAAACGGGAAGCTGGCTAGAGATAGTCATTCATAGAAAACAACTTGTGCCACAGTACTTTGACTTTGTGCGATAATTTTTGGCGGAACATTTACAGAAATTACTTGACCCAGAACTTGTTTGTTATTGTCAAAATTATGGAACATACCCTGTGGGATTTGTTTCCATTGCCTTAATAATGTTGCTCATTGAGTGATGTTTGAAGCGTAAAAGAAGTTTCGGGATATGCTACTTCTTTGTGGCTTATCAATGCTAACTATTTTAGTATTACTCGATCAAACAATGTTATTCTGGACAACCTTTTTGGGCTGGATAATGTATACTACTTCATTTTCTGCATGCATGGTTGTTACCGGGTGAATCATCTGTGTGCAGGCACCATTTCCTGTTAGGTCAATTGAAAGCCCCCTCTCCACCAATTCTTTGAAGAACAGTTCCATGAAAGCGTCATTGGACTCTCAGGCATCTCTTCTCAGGATTGATGAGAGTTTATCCCCAGCATCTCTTGATTCAGTGGTTGTTGCAGAAAGAGATGCAAGGGGTGAGAAATGTGCAAATGCCAGCCCTATCAACTCACCAGAGTGTGTGGAAGCTGATCAGGTAGAAGAACATGCAGTTTTGCATCTTCTACTGATATTGGTAGGGCGGAAATAGCTGGAAGTGTTCACAAACATATGCACCAGTCATTCATGTCATCTTAATATTTCAAAATCAGCTGATATGCAAAATTAATATCCTCCATGTACAAGCAAATTTATTGTTTTATGACAATAAGCATATGATGGAAAATATTGCACGTGGAGGCCTCATGAAAGAAAGTTTGAATTGCTCGAGTACCTCGACAGGCCTGATGATGGTTGGCTTTTGGATAACATGCTGATTGTGATCTGTGGTCAATAACATGAAATAGAATTTATGATTCAATGCAATGTTCACAACAACATTAACAACATAAAAGCAAGCTGTATCCAATCATGCAGGCTTTGCCAGAGCCTACAAAATGACTTACTTTAATATGTCTGAAACTTGAACACTGCCCCCGACTTATATCAACAAGATGATTTTTGTTTATTTTTTTTATATGTTGTTAGAAACTACTGCTGACTATTGGAGCCAAACTGCTGTCCTTCTGCCCCAGGCCTTTGATGATGTATGTGGATACTATTACCTAGAATTTGTTTTACATTCTAACATATTTTACTTTTGTTGATGGTTAAACTTCAGTTGATGCGGGATTCTGCAGAGGGTGAAGGTGGTTTTGGTGAAACTCCATATATTCCAGTTTATGCAATGCTTCCTGTAAGTAGCCAGCGCCATCTTCTTTTGATTTTTTTTTTTCCCTGCAACAATGGAATACCATTATGTAGAGTATTTCTTCCAGCATTTATTCTTTCGTCTTTTGTCATGTGAACTTAATGTCCCAAACTTTCATTCCCAAAACTATTCTCATGCATCTCATGTGAACCACGTCATGAATAGCAAATCATATGAAACTGTCCGTTTCCTTGAGCTACAAAATGCACTCGAACAAAGCTATGGAGATGTAACCTATTGTACACTCCGGTGGAGTGATTGGATAGATCCAGCCTGTTGACTTTTCAGAACTGTACATTGTATAGCTATTCTTACACAAGTAAGCAGAAAGAACCTGTAATGGCAAAAATCACCTCCAGAGAAGGTAGGTGAGTAGCATGTGTTGATGACCTTATTTTGCAAATTAAGTGTTTACATTTCCATTAAAATTTGAATCCCCAGGTCTCAAATTCAGATGTCCATATCCATCTCTCTACATATTGCACCATTCTCCTCTCATTGAGCACTCACTTTCATGTCAGATGTGGCTTTGGCCTCTACTTGGGCAGGATGTTCAACTCCAAAACTCAGCATAGGTTCATGAAATTTCAGGTTCATTTTAATGTAGCTCTAGTGATAGGGTTAGTAAGAAGAAAAAAAGAGGAAATTATATATCATTAGAAGTAAAAGAAGAACAGATGAGAATAGAGAGGTGAAATCCACCACAAGAATTTCACTTACAATTTTTTAAAATCTCCCTTGGACCTATACAAGAAGACATCTAATTGACTCAAAATATTGTCTTAATAGAATCAAGATATTAGAATATGTTGCTGGAAATTGGACCCGGGGGCCGCCGCGAAACCAGGGGAGGAGGAGCTCCGCCGCAGGGACGGTGGTCGGCGGTGCGCCGGCTGGTGGCGTCCTCCTGGAGGGTGTAAGTCCTGCAAAAAAGCCGGTGGCCGGGCTTTCCGGCGCCGGCCCTCCGATGCTTAAGTCAGAGGGGGCTAGTATGTGGAGAGAGCAAGGAAGAGATATGTGGAGAAGATGAAGAGAATATTAAGCTCAATTGTGTCTGTGCTGTTTACTTGTGTTTGTTTCGGGTCCCCCCCTCTTTCCTCCCAGGCTCCCTTTTATAGAAGGATTTTATGTTACCTGGGAGGTGACAGGGGAGTTTGTTCTCTTTTGTAATAATTGGGCACGATTTGGCCCATTAATGGCGTAGTGGAGAATAAGGCCGAATCAGGCCGGAGTCAGGGAGTTGTCGCGGTTGATCAGACCCGTTGGAGTGGTTGAACCGTCGGCCGTAGTGGGCCTGGGTTTCGTGGATGGTAAGTGCATTTATTGCCGAGTGAACCGGCGGTCAGGGAGAGCCATACGCTCTGATGGTTCAGTGATTCGGAGATCATCTTGAGCCGTGTTCATTAAATGACTGAGGGCTCTGGAGACTTGAGGAAGTCTCATGCATTAATGATAGGTCGTGCCAAAATACCTGCGGGGATCTTGTGCCTTGACGGCTCAGAGATAGCGGTAGGTGGCAGGTTGTAGTGGAGTTGTGTATCTAGTTGTCAGATCCTTTGGAGGGTTAGGCGGAGATTGGATATTTGGCTAAGGCATGGGCTCGGCGGGGTTGCCTTTCTGGTCGGCGCTCTCTGGTCTCGGCCTTCTGGTCTCGGCTTTCTGGTCTCGGCTCTCTGGTCTCGGCCTTCTGGTCTCGGCCGATGAGCTCGAGAGCGGAAGAGCCCGATCACTCGGATGAGCTTGAGAGCCGAAGAGCCCAATCACTTGGATGAGCTCGAGCTTGCTGACGGATTTGGGTGCTATAATTGCATTTGTGGGGTGGTCCATTTTTCCACCAACACTACCCCCGACTTCCGAGTTCGAGCTGCTTTTTGGCTCGGACGAAGGAAGTAGTCCAGTCGTCGATCGTCCTGTAATATAGCCAAATATGTATAGAGATGTACGTGCCAAGTAGGTTGTACCTCTCATGCAGTTGGAGTTAAAGCGCTCCAGGTTGACTCAGCGGCCTTCTTTGGCCTTGTCTGTTGGCGATCAAGCCGAAATCGAGGCGAGCTCGATGTTTGATGGAGATCGGGCCGAGCTCGATGGTCGATGGAGAACGAGCCGAGCTCGTTGGTCGATGGAGAACGAGCCGAGCTCGTTGGTAATTAACAACCAAGAATGAAAATAATTGAGATTATGTAAAGGCATTAATTGAATGAGTACCTGGTACTGAAGACGCTTTTTCTGCTCGGAGTCCGTTCTTTGGGGGCGTCGGCAGAGAGATCCAAGAATAGGTAAGATAATGTAAAAACATTAAATAAATGGGTACCTTGTACCGTGAGCGTTCCTACGCCGAGGCGACTGAAGACGCTCCTCTGCTCGGGGTCCGTTCTTTGAGGACGTCGGCAGAGAGATCCAAGAATAAGTAAGATAATGTAAAAACATTAAATAAATGGGTACCTTGTACCGTGAGCGTCCTTACGCTGAGGCGACTGAAGACGCTCCTCTGCTCGGGGTCCGTTCTTTGAGGACGTCGGCAGAGAAATCCAGCGATGGAGAACGAGCCGAGCTTATTGGCTGAAGTCGGTGGAGAACGATCCGAGCTTGTCTGGTCAATGAAGACCACATCCCAACGTATCGGGGCATTCCGATGAATCGGGGCATCTCGACGTCTCGAGGCATCCCGGCCGAGGTCGGGGTAGGAGAACGAGCCGAGCTCGTTGGCCGATGGAGCACGAGCCGAGCTCGTCGGTGGAAGTCGATGGAGAACGAGCCGAGCTCGTCTGGTCACTTAAGACCGCATCTCGACGTCTCGAGCCATCCCGACGGATCGGGGCATCCCGACGTCTCGGGGCATCCTGACCGTGGTCAGGGTAGGAGAACGAGCCGAGCTCGTTGGCCGATGGAGCACGAGCCGAGCTCGTCGGTGGAAGTCGATGGAGAACGAGCCGAGCTCGTCTGGTCACTTAAGACCGCATCTCGACGTCTCGAGCCATCCCGACGGATCGGGGCATCCCGACGTCTCGGGGCATCCTGACCGTGGTCAGGGTAGGAGAACGAGCCGAGCTCGTTGGCCGATGGAGCACGAGCCGAGCTCGTCGGTGGAAGTCGATGGAGAACGAGCCGAGCTCGTCTGGTCACTTAAGACCGCATCTCGACGTCTCGAGCCATCCCGACGGATCGGGGCATCCCGACGTCTCGGGGCATCCTGACCGTGGTCAGGGTAGGAGAACGAGCCGAGCTCGTTGGCCGATGGAGCACGAGCCGAGCTCGTCGGTGGAAGTCGATGGAGAACGAGCCGAGCTCGTCTGGTCACTTAAGACCGCATCTCGACGTCTCGAGCCATCCCGACGGATCGGGGCATCCCGACGTCTCGGGGCATCCTGACCATGGTCAGGGTAGGAGAACGAGCCGAGCTCGTTGGCCGATGGAGCACGAGCCGAGCTCGTCGGTGGAAGTCGATGGAGAACGAGCCGAGCTCGTCTGGTCACTTAAGACCGCATCCCGACGTCTCGGGGCATCCCGACGTCTCGGGGCATCCTGACCGTGGTCAGGGTAGGAGAACGAGCCGAGCTCGTTGGCCGATGGAGCACGAGCCGAGCTCGTCGGTGGAAGTCGATGGAGAACGAGCCGAGCTCGTCTGGTCACTTAAGACCGCATCTCGACGTCTCGAGCCATCCCGACGGATCGGGGCATCCCGACGTCTCGGGGCATCTTGACCGTGGTCAGGGTAGGAGAACGAGCCGAGCTCGTTGGCCGATGGAGCACAAGCCGAGCTCGTTAACCTGAAAATAGATAAAATATTAAATTTATTTGAAGCCAAAATGGTGTCCTGTACCTTTTGGAGATATTTTGATGGCTCTCGAGCTTCGAAGTCCCTCAGGACTTGATTCAGCACTGGCCTTCTTTGGCTCGATTTTCTAGGAGGTGTTTTGCGCTCGGGTTTCTGAGCTCGGTCTGCATGAGCTTGGCGGGGGCTTCAGTGATGGCGACGCTCTGAAAGGGGAGCAATGTCGCAGGCGCCGTCCCAAGGAGGGAGTACATGCTGGTTTCTTGCTTGCTGCCGGAAGACAGAAGACTTGGAAGGATAATGGGATTTAATGGGGCTGTACCCTTTGTCACAGAGGCTTACAATCCCATTTTAAAGCTCCATAACTCTCCTTCTCCAGACCTCAGCTTTTATTTCTCCTTCTCCCCAACTCGTTGACGTGAGACTTGGACTACTACTTCTCACTGGTGGCCCCCACATACGTCGTTGCAGCGGGAGCCATGCCTGATTCGAGATGGCTCGGGAGTCGGGAGAAAGTTTCTTCCTCTGCTTAACATGATTCCGTGGAGGCGGCACAGGAGGGGCCTCCACTTGTTGCAGGCTTTGGGCTGCAATGGCTAGCGCTTGGACTTGCTGCACTAGCGCATCGAAGTGCTCGAGTTGGACTTGTGGAACTTGATCTACCGGAGATCTTGGTGGTGAATTCTGGACTGAGCGTTTGGGACTTGGAGCATGATACTCGAAGGGGAAGCCCGCTTGTAGGGGGCTCCGGTTGAACTGGAGCCGGAGGAAGCGGTGCCGTCGGGACGCCCCTGGGTTGCAAGCCTTGAACAGCGGTAGCCAAGGCTTGCACCTGTTGCACCAGGGCATCAAACTGCTCCGGCCGAACTTGAGGGGTTGACTCGGCCGGAGGTGGCGAGTTCTGGACAGAGTGTTCAGGACTAAGTGGAGGACGTCGAGAGGCGTTGGAAGCCCCTTTACTTCTTAGTTTCCCTTCCTCTAGCGCCAACTGTTGCTGGAAATTGGACCCGGGGGCCGCCGCGAAACCAGGGGAGGAGGAGCTCCGCCGCAGGGACGGTGGTCGGCGGTGCGCCGGCTGGTGGCGTCCTCCTGGAGGGTGTGAGTCCTGCAAAAAAGCCGGTGGCCGGGCTTTCCGGCGCCGGCCCTCCGATGCTTAAGTCAGAGGGGGCTAGTATGTGGAGAGAGCAAGGAAGAGATATGTGGAGAAGATGAAGAGAATATTAAGCTCAATTGTGTCTGTGCTGTTTACTTGTGTTTGTTTCGGGTCCCCCTCTCTTTCCTCCCAGGCTCCCTTTTATAGAAGGATTTTATGTTACCTGGGAGGTGACAGAGGAGTTTGTTCTCTTTTGTAATAATTGGGCACGATTTGGCCCATTAATGGCGTAGTGGAGAATAAGGCCGAATCAGGCCGGAGTCAGGGAGTTGTCGCGGTTGATCAGACCCGTTGGAGTGGTTGAACCGTCGGCCGTAGTGGGCCTGGATTTCGTGGATGGTAAGTGCATTTATTGCCGAGTGAACCGGCGGTCAGGGAGAGCCATACGCTCTGATGGTTCAGTGATCCGGAGATCGTCTTGAGCCGTGTTCATTAAATGACTGAGGGCTCTGGAGACTTGAGGAAGTCTCATGCATTAATGATAGGTCGTGCCAAAATACCTGCGGGGATCTTGTGCCTTGACGGCTCAGAGATAGCGGTAGGTGGCAGGTTGTAGTGGAGTTGTGTATCTAGTTGTCAGATCCTTTGGAGGGTTAGGCGGAGATTGGATATTTGGCTAAGGCATGGGCTCGGCGGGGTTGCCTTTCTGGTCGGCGCTCTCTGGTCTCGGCCTTCTGGTCTCGGCTTTTTGGTCTCGGCTCTCTGGTCTCGGCCTTCTGGTCTCGGCTGATGAGCTCGAGAGCGGAAGAGCCCGATCACTCGGATGAGCTTGAGAGCCGAAGAGCCCAATCACTTGGATGAGCTCGAGCTTGCTGACGGATTTGGGTGCTATAATTGCATTTGTGGGGTGGTCCATTTTTCCACCAACAGAATACAATCAATTACCAGACTTGGACTCTTTCTAACGAAATTTATTTTAAATAGGACTCCAAAATGACTAATACATTGTCTTTCCTAATCAAAAGGATTTTCTTACTGTTTAATACTCGAAGTATTGAGAATTTTGAAATCAACTTAGATTAATCATATTACTAATCTTTAGACCTCATGTGAATCTTTAAGTATGTAAGATTGAAAAACCCTAAAATTTGATTAACGCCGCATTCTCTTGCCGTGATACAGCACCAAATGTAGACAACATGTCTTGGATTGAAACTGAAATTTGCTTATTGCAGCAATTGTCTTGGAGGTTGTAGTTTTGCCAACATTTCCTAGTTATCAGAGAATATAACTATTAACCACACTAATGATAGGTTAAATGCTTGTCCAATGAGGCTCGACTTGTAGGTGTGCGAGTGCCAAATATTGTGTGGATCTTTATGTGGCACAATCAATTTGTTTCTAAGTTTGTGATTGCCATCTTGTAAAAGACCTGTTTTCAAAGAAGATTGTAACTCATTCAACTAGTAGGAATTTCTTCTCTATTAATGATATCCAACTTGCAATTAGAGCCTCACAAAAAGACAAGTTGCATGAAACTTGCTTTGATACTAAACTAATCCAGGCAAAGCAGGACTTGACAAAGTAATAGCAACAATGACTCCCAATCATCAGCCAAATTCTTGAATAAAAAAATTTGGGAAAATACATTGAAATATAAATTATTTGTCCAGCACCGAGGCAACAAATCTATGGATATTGCTATCCTTCACTCATGGCAGCGGAGGATTGGATGTGACCGTAAGTTGTCTCCTTAAAGCCCTAATTTGTTCAGTCTTTCTTGCACAAGCAGCAATCCCAAAACCTGAAACTGCAAGGCTACATAAGAAGAATGCGCGCGCGCGCGCGTGTGTGAGAGAGAGAGAGATCCCCTGCATGCCACAAGAATGCTCTTTTTTTGCAAAGTGTATGCTTTTATTTCCATATTGCTACTAACAAGTTATAAACCGAAATACGCGCGCGCGCATGTGTGTGTGTGTGTGTGTGTGTGTGTGTGTGTGTGTGTGTGTGAGAGAGAGAGAGAGAGAGAGAGAGAGAGATCCCCCGCATGCCACAAGAATGCTCTTTTTTCTGCAAAGTGTATGCTTTTATTTCCATATTGCTACTAACAAGTTATAAACGGAAATACTTCTTGAATCCCATCATTTCCCGGCATTCCTTTATCATTCCTTTTTTTCTCCTCTTTATAAATTGCACCATTGACAATTTACTTCCATGATAAAATATTAAATTTGCTTGCCATCTCTAGATTGCATGTAATCAATTCTAGGTTGCAACTTTTGTAGACTAGCATTATCAACAGTTATTGCCATCTAGTGGACCAGAAGCCACGCGACAAGAACTAAAGGCATCTGAAGTCTTTAAATGTTGATGGAGTGGTTGTAGATTGTTGGTGGGGAATTGTGGAAGGCTGGTGTCCACACAAATATGAATGGTCTGGTTACAGAGACCTATTTAATATCATTCGAGAGTTTGAGCTGAAATTGCAGGTCAGACTTCAAAATGCTTGTTATTATTTATGACGTACACCTGTGCAAAATTTCTATTCATATTTTTGCTTTTCATCAGCACTTTTGCTAAAATGTGTTATTATAGGTTTATCTATTAATGCCATCATCAAAAGTCCTTTTGGCACCAAAATTGATAGCTAGCAATTATGTTGTGTGTAAAAGTTTGTATCAGTAAATGTTGGTGTTAGATGATCGGAAGCCTTGTCCTACATAAGTAGCTTCAATAGAAGTATAGAACAATGACTGCTCTATCTGTGAACAATAAAATATTGAACTCTTGATCTACCAATGAAAAGATCTTGATTTGCATGTTTTATGCCATGATGCACTAGATCCACATTGGATGGTTTACTGAATTGCATCTTAACAAACCCCTTTTTTGAAATTTAACATAACATATTGGACAACTTCGTTTGGTGGTGGTTGGGGCATTTCATGAGGAGAATGTTACGAATGCTGGAGCACTCTAAGGTTTGGCAAAATCAAGAATTAGAAAACGTTTAGCCCCACTATTTGAATTTATGTGAATTCACATTGTTTTTAGTTAATTATTATATCTTATCTGTTGTAGACTAAGTGGATGAATAAATTCTTCTACGATGTGGTGACCGAGTCTCTTCTCACCACTCCAGGATAATTTACATGGAAAACAAAATGTAAAATAAGCATTGGTGTTGGGTTTGCATATCCAACATTTACAGGTAGGAAGGACATTTGATGTTTCCAAATGTTTAAAAGAAAGAAGGCTATTCTTTTTTTTTTCTTTTTTTTTTTTTAAATTTTTGGATGGGGGAGTGGAGGAGGAACATAGGGCATGTGAACTTGGACCTTCACACTGCAAGATGGAATTTAAGAGGTTCCTCCTTTGACTTTTTGTTTTGCACATAATACATAGTAAAAGAAGAGCAGCAAGAAATCTCTCGGAAGCATAGAGATGAAGATTTAAAATAGCAAAAACATGTGGCTTCTAGGGCAAACACCCACATCTAACAGCTTATTGAAATATTTTTAGGTCAACACATTAGCACACAAAATGAAGAATCGCAAGCAACCACTCATTGAAGTATCGAGGTGAAGATTTAATGATTGCGGGAAAAACGTGGATCCTAGAACAAACACTCACATCTGTCAGCTAATCGAAACACCTATTCCTCAACATGATGGATGATAGTTTTGGAAAGAGGATCTAGTTGAGAAATATAGTAAATGGCTAAGGCTAACATAGTCAGGAAGCATCCAAAACACAGCAGTCAAAATAAAAAAAATCAATACAACATTTAACCCCATAATGAAAATGTTAAAAGAAAACCTTTAGAAATAAACAGATGATATAATAGTAATGGCAACATTTTGAGAGAAGGTTTTCCCTTGTGAATAAATGGTGATTTAAAGATATACACAAGAAAATGTTATGTTCAACTAATTAAGATATATAAATTAGACAATGTAAAAATTTTAGGTTAGAATGGGATTGAACTGTGTGAGTACTGTCCGTCGAGAAGGACACACCCCTCAATACATGGCATATTTGGTGATCTTCATCGAAGATACATGTGTACAGCTATCCGATGCCTCATTTGGCTTCCTTATGACACGAATATGGAAAAATATGGAACAAAACATTTTTATAGTCACTCTTGGAGAATTTAATAGTTGAAAGTGGAAGGAGAAAAGTATTTTTGAGGATTGGATATTTTTAAGGTGGTCTTTGCAAGTGTTCTAAAATAGTGAAGAAAATTTCTTAGTGGGGAATGGAAAGATGAGGAAAATTGGATACACAAATGTTATTGTGTAGCTATGACTTAAAAGGAGTCTATGACTGTATGTAGGACTTTTCTTCTATAACCCATGTCATATTTCCCATGGGACTCCTATGCCTTGCAATGGACTGGTAAATCAGTCCACTTAAAGAGTCTTTGGACTAGAGCAACTGCACCATCAAAAAGCCAAATTAAATTAAATGATAGAAGAACTAAAATCGGAAGAACAATATAAAAATATTTTTTTGCCACAGTTTACTATTGACAGATTGAGGACAGCAAATTCAAATTAATTTAGTGGTAACAAAGGAGGCTGATGTTTACTAGAAGGATTTCAAATTTCTAGATCAAGCTGCTATGAATTAATTACTGAAAGTGATGCAGGTTAAAAGGGGATCGTAACATTACACTTAGCGAACCTCAGTCCTTCGACTCTTATGACATGTAAAGATAAAAACAGACCCAGAGTTTGAGACAGTAGAAATGGGATATTGGACATGTTCATGTGTGAGTATAGCTAGATCATATAACATTGGAGAAGGTTGTTCTATTAAGAAGCATCATCAATGGTTAAAATAAGGAAAAAAGAAGTAAGTTGTGATGGACTTGAAATTGTTTTCAGAAATCTAGTAACAGAAGAGACCATCAGGTCAAAGACAGACCCACTGTGCTTTATTACTTTAGTCAAAAAGAAACCTGATCGAGTTGATGATTAGGTGAAAAGATTCGCAGAAACTCCATAAAAATGACCCCTCAACTCCCCCTTCCCCCAACCTGCCCACCCCACCTTCTTCAATTTATATGGACTAAAGTGCTTTTAGTGTATTTTTTTCATAAAATTTGTTCTTATAGTACATAATCATCAAAACATTTAGTCTGTGTATTACATCTCTAGTCCATTGTAAAATAAATAATGCAAGTGCAAACCTTTATTTGGATGAACACTAATGAATGCTAATATGTTCTTTTCTCTCACAAAAAAAACCCTGCTAATATGTTTCAAAACCCTTAGTCAATATGACTGATGCTGTTTTCAGCATAAAAATATCTTATTGTTTTGTTCTGTAAGAAATAAATCTGTCTAAAAGAAAAAAAATAAACTTGAGACAAAAATAATGAAAAATTACTTTCTATTAGTCCATAATATTTAGAGCAGAGTGATGTAAGCAAGCATACATTTAAGTGATAGCTAGCTATCTGGTGTAAACACATTCCTATCATTAAATGGATTGTTCTCTACTTTGATGTTTTTTACTGAATCATTTTTAATTTTTCATCTAAAAATCCATAGATGGCATGTTCTGAATATCCTTAAATTGCTTGTAACTTTTCTCTTTCTAAACTTTTGCAGGTTGTAATGGCATTTCATGAGTGCGGAGGAAATGGATCTGGTGAAATGCCAATTTCCCTTCCAAAGTGGGTTCTGGAGATTGGAAAAGATAATCAGGATATATTTTTCACAGATCGTGAAGGGAGGAGGAACACAGAATGTCTTTCTTGGGGTATTGACAAGGAACGTGTATTAAAAGGAAGAACTGGCATTGAGGTATTTGATTACCATTACTGTACTTACGGTTGATATATCTTTTCATGTAGGTTCTATTAATTTTTCTTTTTCTTGGTTGAAATTTGATCCAAGGAAAATGGAAAGAGAAACTTAAACTGATTAATTAAAATATAAGGAGTAGATGTCTGTTATTTGCATTTTTTCATATCTGTGCATGTTCTTTCTGTATTTTTATTTGCTACCACAAACCTGCTTGCATGGACTCCTTTTTATTTCATCTGCCATGGGGCCTCTATAAGAAGCCATCATAATTTTTGCACTCATTGTAGTTCTAAGCTTTATGTTGTACTTGTGCAATTTTTCTTAGCTGGCTATTTTGACGTCTTATTAACATAAAATGACATTGTTTGGGTGTAGATAGGTTGAACACGTTTTGAGTCTTTACATTTGTGCTATTTGAATCTATTTTATGCAGGTTTGCTTTGACTTCATGAGAAGCTTCCGTATGGAATTCAATAAGTTATTCGAAGAGGGTTTCATTACTGCTGTTGAAATTGGACTAGGTGCTTCAGGGGAGTTGAAATACCCATCACATCCAGAAAGAATTGGATGGAGGTACCCTGGTATCGGTGAGTTTCAGGTATCTGTTTTAAGGTTAACCTTCATTTCTATTTCTCCTCTATGTGAATATTTTGATTAGTTATTCCTTAGAATTATTAAATTTTCATAACTTTCTACCAAATGCATGACAAGTGTAAAAAAAAATCCGTGAGAAATCTCCTACTAAAGCTTTCTTGCAAAGACAAATTACAGAATTCAATCCCATTATCATACATTCAAGAATTCTTCACAAAACCAGATATCTAATGACTGTAGATGAATTAGTAATTGGAAAGATCAAAAGATAGCCAATATACACAGTTACAAACTTTATTCTGTAATATTTAGTTCACATTAAAGAGCTAGATCCATCCTCTCTATAATTAGGTTTACCTGCCGGTAGAGAACTCAATCCTATAATGAATCCTAGCCATCCAGGAAACAAGGCCAATGTGACTGTAACTACAACTAGATCTTAGAGCATACTCCAACTCCTGCCACAACATAACTAAGTCAAGTAATCAACAGATAAAAAGAATTTCTTCTTTGAACTCATGGATAAAGTTTGACAGATAGCAAAGGCTAATGCCACATAAAACAACCATATCTTCTTGGTTAGAAACTCGGTTGAGTGTTTATTAGAGCTTTAGGAAGTGGTTCCATTTCTAAAATTCAAATTGTACTTGTAGATGCCTAAGGTATACTAAAGTAAACGGTGGAGTGACCATCTAGATGTCCTCTGAGTCATTTAACATATATAAGCTCTTGTTAGGTGAGTCGTAAAGTATTGAAAAAACAGACACCATCACCTAGAATAAGATTTCAACATATTGTTTTGATTTTAATATTTGGTAAAATTTATTAAAGGATTTAAGTCTTTTTAAGTGGATTGTATTCCATTACAAAAGTATATTGAAGTATTAATCAGAAACTGGAGTTATCTTTATTTTTTTTTCATTGATTTGGTCTTTGGCAGTGCTATGACAAGTACATGCAGCAGAATCTGCGACGAGCAGCAAAGTCGCGTGGACATTCATTCTGGGCCAGGGGGGCTGACAATGCTGGGCATTATAATTCAAGGCCACATGAAACTGGATTTTTCTGTGATAGAGGTGATTATGACGGCTACTATGGACGCTTTTTCCTTCATTGGTATGCACAAACCCTCATAGACCATGCAGATCAAGTATTATCGCTTGCAAACCTTGCATTTGAAGGGACACAAATAATTGTAAAGGTATCTCTAAATTATTCTGGTAATCCTTTTACTAGAGAACTAAGTGTCTCATTTCTCTTACTGGAATTTATCTGGTAAAGCTTGTTTAATTGCTTATTATCTGGATCATTTTGAAGTCGTAGGCATTTGGCTTTGGGATCTATATTTTAATCATCCACAGGTCTTTATTTAAAGCTACTTGCCACATTAATAGTAAATACATCTACAGTAGACTGATAAATGCTACAATGTATTTGATATCTTGATAATATGTTTTAAGGGCGTGAAAATGTTTACACCAACTGATTATTCCTAAATTAATAGAAATTAAGACCTAAAATATATGGATTAATGCTTGTCATATGTGGCACCATTCGCTGTGTGAGTCAATTTTAACCTGAATCCATGGGAAAACAATCTCCTGTATCATATCTCGAAGTTATTCTGTAGAAGCCAACATAAATATTTTGCTGACCACTGTGAAATTTGGTTGTGGAAGCATAATATTAACTATATTACTAATGCAGATTCCAGCTGTTTACTGGTGGTACAAGACTGCCAGCCATGCTGCAGAGCTTACAGCAGGATTCTATAATCCTACAAACCAAGATGGTTATTCTCCTATCTTTGACATGCTCAAGAAACATTCTGCAACTATGAAATTTGTCTGCTATGGGCCACCGCATTCTGCTCAGGAAAGTGATGAAGCATTGGCTGACTTAGAAGGTTTAAGTTGGCAGGTTGCAACCATTTTCTATTCTTTTCTCCTGGATCTCTGCAGCCATTTCATTATTTCTGGGTGCTGTAAGTCCTTTTCTGCTATGAATCAAGGATGGCTTTTAATTTGCATTTAATTTTCTAGGTGATGAATTCTGCGTGGGATCGTGGTTTGGCGGTAGCTGCTCAGAGCACTTTTCCATGTCATGATCGAGAGACATACATTAGAATCATAGAAAATGCAAAACCGAGAAATGATCCAGACCATCGCCACCTCTCTTTCTTCACATACCAACAGCTGACTCCTGTATTCGTGGAAAGAGAAATGTGCTTCTCAGAACTGGACAGTTTCATCAAATGCATGCATGGTATGATCTGATGCCTATCCTGGCTGTGGTTGGAACCCCCTGCATATGATGCTTTTGTAGTCAGAATTATTGAGAAATGGCAAGGGTTATTCGGTTCTCGTCTGTCACCACATTCATTCTCTTCTATGTTTAGGTGGATTTAGTCTAACTTTTAACAGCCAGCTAGCAATAGGCATTTCTAGGCACATGATTTCCCACTCCTAGAATTTTACTAACCTCTGTTATCTCACCTTCGCACTTAAAATGCGCACAAAATTCCCTTTTATTACTTAGAACCTTACTTGATAGCAATTGATCTGCAGGGGAAGTTGTCAGTGACGTCCAAGCTTAATTTCCATGCTGCAATATTTCAGATTGTCTGCGGTTAAAGGAGGGTGATAGACGGAAAGTTAACTGCCAATGTAATGACAGTCGACAGCACCTGCAGGTGTGCAATCCTTGATATTGGTTGGCTGCCCTGAAAAGCTTGTAATTCAATCAACCCAATTATTTCTTGATGCTCTCCGTTCTACCAGCCAAATATTGTCATGATTCCTTGAGGATGCTTAAACATGGAATTATGTTGTACCTTCAAGTTACTCATCTATACTACCAAAAGGAAAATTTCTTTTCCCCGTCCTTGGGATTTTTCTAGAAACGGAGCATGGAATATGCTCTTTATGAGTTATGCTCTTTACATACATACGCGCGTGTATAAAAAGATAGATAGGTAGGGAGATTTCAGTGTCATTACAATAGTTTCTTAAAATTTCTTAATAATTATTGTCCGAAACCCTACTGAAAATTCTTCTCAGCATCTTTTATGTCTTCAAAACCGCGGGCATGTTTCACGTAACGGGACCAATACTACCAACCGTTATGACCGGGCTAAGCCGAAAGGTCGGGCACGCGGGTGGACCATCTTTTTCCCATCCAGTCGGGTCAGAAAAGCAAGTCCGGCATCCCGACCGAGTCGGACGTCGATAATTTGCTAGAATAAAGCAATCAGAACACATTGACGTGGTGCTCTTAGCGCGTATCTTCCATGCAGACGCCCAAGCCATGGTGTCAAAATTACAGTCGAAATAGCCATGGCTCTACCTACCCGACCACGCCAATTCCTCTCCATAAATACAAGCAGTTAGTAGATTCGGAGCACGCATCACCTCCCACCTCCAGGCAATCAAACTTCTCAGCGTCAGCAGTTAAGCCCAAACCCCTCCTAATTAAGGTAGCAACCCCGTTATGGCATCCTCTCTGAGCTTCACGGTGTGCCGGAGGGAGCCCGTGCTCGTTGCACCGGCGAAGTCCACACCGCACGAGTTCAAACCCCTCTCGGACATCGATGACCAGGAAGGCCTGAGGTTCTACAGCTCTGGCATCCATTTCTACCGCAACGATCCCTCCAAGGAGGGCCGGGACCCGGCAACGGTCATAAAGGAGGCCCTTGGGGAGGTCCTCGTGCACTACTATCCCATCGCTGGCCGGCTCCGGGAATGGCCCGGGAGGAAGCTCGTGGTGGAGTGCACCGGGGAAGGGGTGGTGTTCGTGGAGGCCGACGCCGACGTCCGGCTCGAGGACTTCGGCCATGCACCCAGTCCACCCTTTCCTTGCGTAGAGGAGCTGCTCTACGATACGGAGAGCTTCGGAAGCATCCTCGACCGCCCCTTGCTCTTTATTCAGGTACATGATTAAATCTTCGAAGCTCATGCCGAGGTTGATATAAAAAGATTGAACGCACTGGAAGCTCATGCAAGAAGTAATATAAGTATGTACATTAGTGTTAAGTGTGCAGATGACTACAAATTAAATGATAATGATAGGGTGTTGAGTTCCTCCATGATGATGAAACCAATGAGCGAGCTCTAAATAGTCGCTGCTACTCTTCCTGAAATTAATTATGCGTGATCAGGTGACGCGACTCAAATGCGGAGGCTTCATCTTCGGTCTGCGGATCAACCACACGTTCGTGGACGCGCCGGGGGTGGTGCAGTTCCTCACAGGCCTGGGGGAGATGGCACGCGGTGCAGCTGCCCCTACCTTGACGCCGGTGTGGGAGAGAGAGCTGCTCAACGCCCGCAGCCCCCCTCGGATCACCCACGCCCACCCGGAGTACGAGTGCTTGGCCGGCACGGACGTGCTGACGACCTCCCCCCCGGCCGACATGGTGAACCGCTCCTTCTTCTTCGGCCCCAAGGAGATCTCCGCGATGAGGAAGCACGCGCCGCCGCACCTGCGCTCCACCAGCTCCAGGTTCGATCTGATCACCGCGTCCGTCTGGCGGAGCCGCACCGCCGCCCTCGGTTACGACCCCGACGACGAGGTCCGCGTCCTCTTCGTCGTGAACGCCCGCGGGCGGCGCAACCCGCCCCTGCCGTCCGGGTACTACGGGAACGCGCTCGCATTCCCGGTGGCCTCTTCGGCGGCGGGCAGGCTGAGCCGGAGCCCGCTGGGGTACGCACTGGAGCTGGTGAGGAAGGCGAAGGCCAGCGTCACGGACGAGTACATGCAGTCGGTGGCGGACCTGATGGTGCTCCGCGGGAGGCCGCACTTCGCCATGGCTCGGACCTACCTCGTGTCGGACGTGACCCGGGCCGGCTTCGAGGCGGTGGATTTCGGCTGGGGGGAGGGGGTCTACGGCGGCCCCGCCAGTGCTGGGGTCGGGGCCGTCCCCGGTGTGGCCAGCTTCTACACCTGGCACAGGAACAAGGGGGAGGAAGGCATCCTGGTGCCCATGTGTCTGCCGGGACCCGCCATGGAGAGGTTCCAGATGGAGATGGAGAGCTTGACGGAGGAGCCCGCCTTCGATCCTTACCACAACAATACCAATATTAATAATATATTCATCCATTATTAGCCATCCCATGTAACGACGAGACCTTCGCGCGAGGTCTCTCGAATCGGTGTGAGGTTTATTTGTTCGTTGAGTCCACGTATCGATAGAGTTTAATCTGAAAGTTGGATATGTGCAGAATTAGATTTGTTCGACCGTTCCTACCATTTCCAGTGAAAACACAAAACCATTTGTTCTTGGTGTTGTAATATTTTAATGGAGGTTCCCTCCGTAAACTTAGTGATTATTTGACAAGGTAATAGTTAGCAAAAGAGTTGTTCTACACCATCTGTACGTGCTTGCATATTTAAGATTAGGCTTCAACTCGAAATCGGAAAACCTTTGATTTTTTGGGCATGCTCGCATCATAGTAAAAATAAATAAATAATAAATAATATCAAATATAAATAAAATATAAAATAAAACTTAAAATGGGAGATAAATTAAGATTGGAGAGGATGAAGTTGTTAGAAAGGAAAGAAGTCGAGGAGAAATAAGTTTGTCAAAGAGAAATTATACATCTGGGGCATTAATTAGAGAGATCTCATCGGATGTGGAAAGATGCATAACAGAAGATTTAGATTAATTATGTGCATATTTTTGTTTCCAAAAGCACCTATATCATTATCATGATATAACTTAGTTTTGTTTATGAATCAAAGACAAATTTGATGGACCCAGAGGACCATAAAGCTCTTTTTTTGATACAATGTAGATCATCTTTTAGGCATGACGGTTGGATCAGCTTGAGATTATAATTTTACAATATATTAATGGATGAAGACAAGTGAGGGTACGCGTACGACAATTTTTTTAGCATTTTATCTGAGAGAATATTTAACTTACAATACTAATTACTAACAATAATGTCATGCGATTGTTGAATCATACTACAACTTGCTGCAAATGGATAGGAAATAATGATAAAACTCTTTATTCTAAATGTGATGTTGGATAATAAGAAGTACCCTTGAGCATAATATGATCATATCAAAGATGTAAACATCAAAATTGGTAAATTGTCAAAGTAGGGTAGAAGATCTAGATGTAGTTAGAAATATGAATATCGAAATAAAGTTTGGAACCATTGTAACAAGTCAGTATCTCACCATAAAGGTTAGCCAAGAAAACATTATTTAAAAAAATGTTTACACTCTGATTGGCTGCGGGGCTGCCGGCCGAGGACTTATCTCTCTCTTTTTCTGTTTTTTTTTTGGTCAAAACGGCATTTTAATTCCAATAAGCTGAGGACTAATCTTTGCCACCAACTGTGGCCAGACTGAAGGATGGAAGCTATGGATGGAGCAACCCCAGTCGTAATCAACAGTCAATAAATCCATTGGGGGAACAGCGACTGACTTGCGAATGGCATGGTAGTGTTTGGCAAATAAGAAGTGGGCGTTTAGTTGGTCGATCCGTGAAGACCGTCCATGATTCATTCATTCGCAAGAGAAACTATAAACTACGACTAAGAGACTTCATCAAGTCACGTCAACTAAAGATAGCTAAGGATGAAAAGTTGAACTGTGAGAAACTATAAACCACGGCCACAAGACTTCATCAACTCACGTCAACTAAAGAAAGCTATGGATGAAAAGTTGAACCGTAAGAAACTATAATCATCAACTCACATGATTATCACATCGCAGCACGAAGTGATTATAGAACGAAAATGCCCTTGGTATATTATTTATTTGATCGGAGTTCTTTTCTTTTTGGGTTCTTTCATATTTTGTTCCAGCAAGAAGTACAATCAGATCTTCTACCTCCCGACCCTCCCCCAATGCTGCAAAACCCTTTCTCTCTTCTTGTCCATTCCTACCCCGTGATCACCTATTCTCTGGCGAACCCTTCAATCAACAGTACCCTTCTCTAAAATCTCGCCGGCAGAAAAGCACAAATCCTAAAAATCTTACGCTTGATTTGGTGATGGGATTCGGAAAGATGAGCTTGAGCACAGACTCCAAAGTAAGGGTAATGGGATTCAGGAAGACTCGACGCGCATAGGCTGGCGATGGTGATTGGATAGAATTGGAGATGGCATCACCGAGGATGTGGTGGAGGGCATCCTTACAGTAGAGAGGAGGAGGAGCTTCCCCTGCAGGGAGGGAACGTCCGCCTTTTTTGATAGTTTGCAGCGGAATTTCAAATTTTATTCAAAATAATTTTATTTTATTCATATTCATAATATGAAAATTTGGTGGAGTCTAGATCATTATTTCATATACATGGATTCATGTCATAGGACATATCTTAGTGATGATATTACTCACAAAAGACTTCATAAATGTAAAGTCCTCCTAAGTTCACACGCAGGGGCGGCCCAATGTATTCAAAGACCTAAGGCGAACCCACTAAAGAAAGTCTTTTTCTTTAAAAAATAATAATAATAAAAATTAATAAGTCATGAAACCAGACTGAGAGCTTCCATAATATTTCTTCACCTATTTATTAATCTAACCGGACGGTAATCTTTGCATATTCAGATAAAATGTCAATCTTGACATGTTTATTTTTTTGTGCAGCAAGTTATAAATGAAGATGATGAGAAACTTAGAGGGCTAATAGTCTGAATTAAATAAGGACGTCGACAATGACTTCCCAGTTGATAGGTTGGTTTTTCAAGTCTGCTGATGTAAGGTATGGACGATGGATGAAACAACAACTTCTTATAATAAGAACAATAATAAAGAAAAAAATCCACTGCTTGAGACAAAACAATTTTTAACTGATGCTTAAGACAATTCTAACCAAAAAAAGGTAACAAATTGTTTAGCCGAAAAATGGTTCTTGATTCCACAGTTATCTGCTTGAATATGTCCAACTGTTTAATAGGTGCTACTAATTTTACAAAAGACTGATATAGTGAATTAAATGATATGCGAAGCACAAATAAGAACAGTCAAAACAGGCATGACATTGGCGTAGATGGACATTGACTTGACAGAGGCAACTGACTATGTGACTAAGCACAGAAGGCTAAAACAATATCACTCACTGCATGCAACTGATAATAATCACAGAATACAACTACATTCTGAACTCTGAAGTCTTTGGAAAGGAAAGCAAGATCACTCACTGCATGCAGAGTTATGCAGATACTAGATACATGGACAGTAGTTTTAGATTTTAGAAGTCGCTCAAACAGTATATGAGTGTCATTTGTACAGATATGAGTGTCATTTGTACAGATAGAAGTCGCCCAGACTGAGAGCTTCCATAATATTTCTTCACCTATTTATTAATCTAACCAGACTGTAATCTTTGCATATTCAGATAAAATGTCAATCCTGACATGTTTATTTTTTTGTGCAGCGAGTTATAGATGAAGGTGATGAGAAACTTAGAGATTTGAAGAATCAATTAGGTGATGAGAACATCTGAAAGCGTGAGACTTGAATAGATCACTTTGTTATTCCACAAAGGGGAAAGAGGCAACTTAACAAATAGTAATGAAATTTGGTTTGAAAAATAAAAATTTCAAATTGAAGCAGAGTAATATGATCTACTAAACTAGTAAAAATTAAGATTTAAGAGTACTCTGAATTGAAAATGTTTTAACATTTGCAAAGAAAAAAAAAAGATCAAGTGGAGAGGGGCAAGCACCTGAAGCAGGACACGAGCAGGCTTGAAGGGGTCCAAGGGGATTTCGATTTTCGACTTGTTTGGGGTTGGGGGAAGTGTTCTCCCAGACTCCCAGTCCAAGATCTTCTAGCGATGAGGGAGGGGGAAGCAGTACTGGCCACTGGGGAGTAAAGGGGTCCAAGGGGATTTCGATTTGCTTAGGGGAAGTGTTCTCCGAGACTCCCAGTCCAAGATTTTCTGGCTGGTATGAGGGAGGGTGTCACGCCCCCGACCCGAAATCGCGGGCCCGAGGTCGCGGCAACCACCGCACACCCATAGGGAGCTTTTCCAACGAGCATGCAAGGCATCTCAACGTGATATCACAAATATGCAGCGAAATAATTAAATCGATATTATGCTACCTTATTTGATTAACTAACTCAAGTTATAAAGTCTCACAATTCTAAATACGCAGTGAAACGATAAAATACTAACATGTAAAACTTAGTTCTTTAAATAACAAAACCTTGCAATGCCTAACAATCATAATAATTATCCAAGACAACAGTTCAACTTAAACAAATCTCAATCTAAGATAGTTTGTGCCACTATCCTTTTAGTCGCTCTTCCAATTTGAAACCCCGATAGGCTAATTCTCAGAATCTGTAAAATAAGAAAAAATTATATAATGAGCTAACAGCCAAGTAAGTAATGAATACTCTAGCTAGATAAATCAAGTAATAATATGCAGAAATTAAATGCATATGCAGTACTAAGATAGAAATCAACTCTTTTCTTAAATTCTTAGAATTCTTTTCACGAATTCGGATTCTTTCCAATATTCAATTCATCGTGTCGATCCTGAACTATGACCACATGTTACCTGTAGCAGGGTCATCAACACCGACTAATCTTCTTGCGGTGAGTCATTCAGGACAGTCAATTGCCAACTTATCTGCCCCCATTGGTGGGGTCCTTAATATAGCAAAGTCGAAGTTCGATTAGTTCTCTGTTTCATAATTCAGTTCTAAAATCATGCAATATCAAAAGCCAGGTCTTGGAAACAATTTCTCTTCCAATGACCATATTTACCACAATGATGGTAAGCATCATTTGATTTGTCCTTCTTCGCTCGCTTCCTACGTTCATCTTGGACTTTCTTAAGGTCTCTTTTCTTCTTATGTTTGGACTTAGGTTAGAGGACAGTCCTCTTTCATATACCATAACGATTGGTTTGTTTTGTTTCATCAAATCTTCCGCACGTTGTAATATATTACATAGTTCTTGAAGACTCACCACCAAATTATTCATATTGAAATTTAATACAAACTGATTGAACGATTCAGATAGTGAGGATAAAATGGCATCCACCTTAGTTTCATTGTCCATAACAGAACCAAGGGATTCCAATTCATTAATGTATACTATCATCTTCATGACATGATCATGAACTAGTGTTCCTTCCAGCATCTTGGTAGACATAAGTGACTTCATAGCACTTTGCCTTGTAGAACGATTCTGCTGCCCAAATATTTCTTTCAAGCTTTTCATCATTTCTTTAGCTGTTGGCAAAGTTTCAATCTGCTTTTGAAATTTATTTTCAAGTGAAGCAAGAATGTAACACTTTGCCAAAGAATCATATTCTTTTCAATACTCATAAGCATCCAGTGCTTCTTGGGAAGCATTATCTTCGGGTTTTTTGAGTACATCATTAGTCAACACATAACTCAATTTTTCAGAAGTAAGTACAATATTCAGATTTCTTTTCCAATCACTATAGTTTGAACCATTCAAACGATTGTTATCCAACATCTTTGTTAAAGGAGTATAGTTGGACATGATATCTACATCACAATGCAATAAGATAAAAGAAAAATTAACTCTACAACATATACATGCATATAACCATTAAAATTGGGATTTTTATTTTTAATGTTAATGGTGCACTCACTATTTCTTACAACAATAATTCCCTCATATGCATAAAATATTTTTATAAAATATTATTGTGAGTAACATGAACTTCATTCAGAAAACTCAATAACCCATTTTAGGATATATAAATCTCTTACAAGAAGTAGATACTACTTATCTACCAATAACAATTAAAGGACTCATGTTATAATTTGGCCTCCAATCAGAGTTGACCACTATCATTTTAGATTGTCACACTCCCATTGTTCAAGTACAAACTCCTTGTCTAAATATATCATATTACTATTGGTAGCAACCCCATTTTAGTTGCAGCTTACACTAGCCCTGACATATTTATTATCCAATAAAATAAATAGTAACAATGATTCTTTGAAATAAGTCTTATCATTTTAGCATCGACTCATTTCTAAAATCATCACAATTATTTAACAACAATGGAAGACCTTTAGAGAAAATCTTCATAGGATTATATCTCGATCTCCATACTTGATATAATAAAATAAGGGGACATATAATTGTCATACAATTAGATATAGATGTTTAGTTTATCCTATAGACAAATCCATCACCATAAAAAAAAAAAAACTCCAAACTTGTGTAATTCTTAAAATCATATTTTGCAATGCTACACAAGTCAAAAATGTATTCCAAATACATATAAACTATAAGAATTTCTAAATCACAATCTCATTAAATCAAATAAAATAAGATCACATTAGATATACAAAGCAAGGCATGAATTTAACATTCAAAGAAACATATCATATGATAAATGAGTCTAATCTAATTATATCAACAAAAATCAACGAACGAATAATTCAAAAATTATTCACGAATAACCTTGTTCTGATACCATTGATAGTTTGCAGCAGAATTTTGAATCTTGCTCAAAATAATTTTATTTTATCCATATTCATAATATGAGAATTTGGTGGAGTCTAGATCATTGTTTGATGTACATGGATTTATGTGATCATAGGACATACCTTAGTGATGATATTACTCACAAAAGACTTCACAATGCAAAGTCCTCCTAAGTTCACACGCAATGCCTCTTCTACAACTTTTGCTATCCCTTTTAATTCATGAGAAAAATTTCTCGTATATCATCTCTACTTGCTCTCTCTCTTCTTTTTTCTAATAGAGGAAGTATATTGAAATCTCATTCAATGACATTCATTATAATGAAAACTCTCTTATTCATGTCTCTTCATATGCTAGCATTTAGTCTATCATATTCATTCCATTGTAATGAATGAAAAATTAATCAAATTTAGTAACATTCATCTAATGAATAGTAAGATACTATTCATAATAGAAATCTTATTCAATGGCATTCATTATAATGAAACCTCTCTTATTCATGTCTCTTCATATACTAATGTTTAGTCTACCATATTCACTCCATTGTAATGAATGAAAAATTAATCAAATTTAGTAACATTCATCTAATGAATAGTAAGAGATTATTCATAATATGACTCTTCATATTACGACCTTTTGGATGCCAGTTAGTAAGAGGATGAGCATGTTGCGTGGGATCCATTAGGGATATTCTTTTCTCTAGTAAGCCAAAATCTAATTTGGTTTGGCAACTGCAATTATGCCTATTTGCAAACTACAATCTCACCCAAAGAATAAAACATGTAGCGAGTATCTCTTGTCACATTATATTTCCACATAATTTTCTTCACCAACTAATATTCCACATGAACTACTGAATTGATATGGAACCACCACAAGACTGTCTATTAGTAATTCACATGTGTGTTCTTTTATTTAATTTGAATTAGACAATATCTTAAAATTGTACCCGTTGGGTTTCAAATTCAATTCTAAGGAACACAGTCTTGAATATTCTTTCCTTCTTAAGGAATGATGAATTCTCTTTTTGGATGTTCATGACTCTTCGCAAATCTCCATATTTTATTTATGCAACCCAACATGTCCGTATATGTATAATCTTTTACTAGATATCAACGGTTAATAATATCAAAGCTACACAAACTCCACATGAGATTATGTAGCATTCTTGGATCGTTAAGAAATTATGAATATGTGACTAGAACTACTCCTTCATTCTCACAGATTCTATGGTCCAAAAGTGTTCTAATATTTGGTCTTGTTTAGTATTTGTTATCTTACAAATACCCACATATTTACTAAGAATCTCTATTCTGATGATTGAAACACATCATCCTATCACATATAGTAGTATAACATGTGACAACCATAATATAAATATATATGCCCAATATATATTTATTTAGGTTGTGAACTATTTTAGATTACAAGAAAAGTGGAGTATCATATCTCTCTGTATTAATCTCTATTATTACATGATCTCCATACAATGTAATCACGGACAAATTATACCATCATATAATAAAATTTATTTACCTACAATATGCATGTAACATAACTTTATTAATATAATATTAGCTTTGCTGGGTACATTAACTCTTTTGCTTTTAACCTATTTGAATGTCTTGTTGGCCACCTCCGAATTCTAACTGTTCCCTCGGAATTCTCTCCCACCGTCCTCAGCATTCATGGACATTTTGATCAAAAGGGAGTGATGTGAAACATTGAGATGATCATTTTATAGAAATTTGTTGTGTGATGGATTTAATAGGTGTAAACTATATATATATATATATATATATATATATATATATATATATATATATATATATATATATATATATATATATATATATATATATATATATAAAGATAGATAGGTAGACAGATATCAGTGTCATTACAATAGTTTCTTAAAATTTCCTAATAATTATTGTCCGAAACCCTACTGAAAATTCTTCTCAAAATTTTTGCGTCTTTTATGTGTTAGAAATGAATTCACAGCACCTTGGATTGATAGAGGAAGAGAAGAAACAGAGTAAGAGAAGAGAGACGAATGATGGCAATACTTTTCTCTCGAAGGTACTCAGCCAAATAAGAGTGCAGTCACCTCCTCTATTTATATTGAAAAAACTGGTCTACAAGGCTTTTAAAAAAAAAACTAAAAGGATGAAATCTCGGCAGAAGTTTCTGCCAAAGATTGTAACTACGCAACTATCTACCCGTTCAAGCAAAAGATCCGGTAACGGCTTGGATTTGAAATTTAAATTACACCCTACGCTTTATCATTATGTCCTCAAAACGGTGGGCATGTTTCACGTAACGAGACCAATACTACCAACCGTTATGACCGGGCTAAGCCGAAAGGTCGGGCACGCGGGTGGACCATCTTTTTCCCATCCAGTCGGGTCAGAAAAGCAAGTCCGGCATCCCGACCGAGTCGGACGTCGATAATTTGCTAGAATAAAGCAATCAGAACACATTGACGTGGTGCTCTTAGCGCGTATCTTCCATGCAGACGCCCAAGCCATAGTATCAAAATTACAGTCGAAATAGCCATGGCTCTACCTACCCGACCACGCCAATTCCTCTCCATAAATACAAGCAGTTAGTAGATTCGGAGCACGCATCACCTCCCACCTCCAGGCAATCAAACTTCTCAGCGTCAGCAGTTAAGCCCAAACCCCTCCTAATTAAGGTAGCAACCCCGTTATGGCATCCTCTCTGAGCTTCACGGTGTGCCGGAGGGAGCCCGTGCTCGTTGCACCGGCGAAGTCCACACCGCACGAGTTCAAACCCCTCTCGGACATCGACGACCAGGAAGGCCTGAGGTTCTACAGCTCTGGCATCCATTTCTACCGCAACGATCCCTCCAAGGAGGGCCGGGACCCGGCAACGGTCATAAAGGAGGCCCTTGGGGAGGTCCTCGTGCACTACTATCCCATCGCTGGCCGGCTCCGGGAATGGCCCGGGAGGAAGCTCGTGGTGGAGTGCACCGGGGAAGGGGTGGTGTTCGTGGAGGCCGACGCCGACGTCCGGCTCGAGGACTTCGGCCACGCACCCAGTCCACCCTTTCCTTGCGTAGAGGAGCTGCTCTACGATACGGAGAGCTTCGGAAGCATCCTCGACCGCCCCTTGCTCTTTATTCAGGTACATGATTAAATCTTCGAAGCTCATGCCGAGGTTGATATAAAAAGATTGAACGCACTGGAAGCTCATGCAAGAAGTAATATAAGTATGTACATTAGTGTTAAGTGTGCAGATGACTACAAATTAAATGATAATGATAGGGTGTTGAGTTCCTCCATGATGATGAAACCAATGAGCGAGCTCTAAATAGTCGCTGCTACTCTTCCTGAAATTAATTATGCGTGATCAGGTGACGCGACTCAAATGCGGAGGCTTCATCTTCGGTCTGCGGATCAACCACACGTTCGTGGACGCGCCGGGGGTGGTGCAGTTCCTCACAGGCCTGGGGGAGATGGCACGCGGTGCAGCTGCCCCTACCTTGACGCCGGTGTGGGAGAGAGAGCTGCTCAACGCCCGCAGCCCCCCTCGGATCACCCACGCCCACCCGGAGTACGAGTGCTTGGCCGGCACGGACGTGCTGACGACCTCCCCCCCGGCCGACATGGTGAACCGCTCCTTCTTCTTCGGCCCCAAGGAGATCTCCGCGATGAGGAAGCACGCGCCGCCGCACCTGCGCTCCACCAGCTCCAGGTTCGATCTGATCACCGCGTCCGTCTGGCGGAGCCGCACCGCCGCCCTCGGTTACGACCCCGACGACGAGGTCCGCGTCCTCTTCGTCGTGAACGCCCGCGGGCGGCGCAACCCGCCCCTGCCGTCCGGGTACTACGGGAACGCGCTCGCATTCCCGGTGGCCTCTTCGGCGGCGGGCAGGCTGAGCCGCAGCCCGCTGGGGTACGCACTGGAGCTGGTGAGGAAGGCGAAGGCCAGCGTCACGGACGAGTACATGCAGTCGGTGGCGGACCTGATGGTGCTCCGCGGGAGGCCGCACTTCGCCATGGCTCGGACCTACCTCGTGTCGGACGTGACCCGGGCCGGCTTCGAGGCGGTGGATTTCGGCTGGGGGGAGGGGGTCTACGGCGGCCCCGCCAGTGCTGGGGTCGGGGCCGTCCCCGGTGTGGCCAGCTTCTACACCTGGCACAGGAACAAGGGGGAGGAAGGCATCCTGGTGCCCATGTGTCTGCCGGGACCCGCCATGGAGAGGTTCCAGATGGAGATGGAGAGCTTGACGGAGGAGCCCGCCTTCGATCCTTACCACAACAATACCAATATTAATAATATATTCATCCATTATTAGCCATCCCATGTAACGACGAGACCTTCGCGCGAGGTCTCTCGAATCGGTGTGAGGTTTATTTGTTCGTTGAGTCCACGTATCGATAGAGTTTAATCTGAAAGTTGGATATGTGCAGAATTAGATTTGTTCGACCGTTCCTACCATTTCCAGTGAAAACACAAAACCATTTGTTCTTGGTGTTGTAATATTTTAATGGAGGTTCCCTCCGTAAACTTAGTGATTATTTGACAATGTAATAGTTAGCAAAAGAGTTGTTCTACACCATCTGTACGTGCTTGCATATTTAAGATTAGGCTTCAACTCGAAATCGGAAAACCTTTGATTTTTTGGGCATGCTCGCATCATAGTAAAAATAAATAAATAATAAATAATATCAAATATAAATAAGATATAAAATAAAACTTAAAATGGGAGATAAATTAAGATTGGAGAGGATGAAGTTGTTAGAAAGGAAAGAAGTAGAGGAGAAATAAGTTTGTCAAAGAGAAATTATACATCTGGGGCATTAATTAGAGAGATCTCATCGGATGTGGAAAGACGCATAACAGAAGATTTAGATTAATTATGTGCATATTTTTGTTTCCAAAAGCACCTATATCATTATCATGATATAACTTAGTTTTGTTTATGAATTGGAGACAAATTTGATGGACCCAGAGGACCATAAAGCTTTCTTTTTGATACAATGTAGATCATCTTTTAGGCATGATCGTTGGATCAGCTTGAGATTATAATTTTACAATATATTAATAGATGAAGACAAGTCCCCGTCATGTGTGAACTATTTGGAGGTGGTGGAGACTGTCGGTCATGCTCTGTTAGAGTGCCCACGAGCCGCACAGATCTAGAACCGGGCATCATTTCCCCTGCCAAGGTTCATTGAGTCTGCAGAGGATTTACTTCGGCATATGAGGTCTGTCATACGGTCACTGAGTGCTGCTAGATGGGGTGTTGTTGGTGCCTATCTGGCTTATCATATCTGATTAGACATAAACGACAAGGTCTTCGAGGATAGAAGGGCTCCCCTTAGATCAGTGGTGGATAGAGGTATCCGTTAGATCGCTGAAATCACTGAGGCTGCTATGGCTGTTTCATCTGGGATGGCTAAGGATATTTTGGTCTCCCTCTCTGCTGCTACAACGCCCATGTATGTCCTTGCTGTTTGGGAGTCCCCACTTTCTGGCCATTTAAAGGTGAACTTTGATAGTAGTCTGCTCGATGACGTAGGTTGCACTGGAGTTGCATTTGCGATCAAGGATCACGATTCCAGGTTGATTGCAGCGGGGGGCGGCGTACCTTTGAGATATCAGTTCCTAGGGCGAAACTTAGGGTCGCGTGGGAGAAAATCTCTTATGCAAGGGGTGTGTTAGAGGCTGGGAGTATCATCCTTGAGGGAGACTCAACGGAGGTGATTGAGCGAATTCTACAGGAGGGGCTGAGGGAGACAAATCATCTACTTCTAGACGATATCTAGAGGCTACTGAGGGAGTGTAGTGTTTTTCAGGTTGTACTGTCATGCGATCGTTGAATTATGCTAAAACTTGCTGCAAATAGATAGAAAATAGAAAATTTTTATTCTAGATGTAATTTTGGATAATAAGAAGTACCAATGAGCATAATATGATCATATCTAGGGGTGGCAATCGGGTCGGGTCAGGCATAAACAGGTCGGGTCAAATACAGGTCGGGTCAGAAAACTATAAATCTGAACCCGACCTGTTTATTAAACGGGTCAGGAATTACAAACCTGAACCTGACCTGTTTATTAAACAGGTAACCCGACCCGACCCGTTTAACCTGTTTAATAAACAGGTAACCTGTTTACCCAATCCGACCCGACCTGTTTAACCTGTTTGCCCAACCTGACCCGTTTAACCTGTTTAAACCTGTTTAATCTGTCCAATCCAACCTGTTTAACCTGCCCAACCCGACCTGTTTAGACCTGTTTAGACCCGTTTAACCTGTTTAGACCCGTTTAACCAGTTTAACCCGTTTAACCTGTTTAGACCTGTTTAACCTGCCCAACAGTTAAACGGGTTAAACGGTTTAAACGGGTCAGACATCTAAAACCTGTATCCGACCCAATTAATAAACAGGTTAAACGGGTCGACCTGTTTACGACCCGAACCTGTTTAGGCCAAACCCAAACCTGTTTATGGCGGGTCGAACACGGGTCGGGTTGACGGGTCGGGTCATATTTTGCCACCCCTAATCATATCAAAGATATAAACATCAAAATTGGTAAATTGTCAAAGTAGGGTAGAAGATCTAGATGTAGTTAGAAATATGAATATAATATCGAAATTAAGTTTGAGCCGTTTGTAACAAGCCAATATCTCACCAAAAAAATTAGTCAAGAAAATATTATTTTAAAAAATATTTACTCTCTGATTGGCCGCGGGGCTGTTGGCCGACGACTTATCTTTGCCAACCATCTGTGGTCAGACTGAAGGGTGGAAGCCATGGATAGTGCAGCCCCAGTCGTAATCAACAGTCAATAAATCCATTGGGTGCACAGCGACTGACTTGCGAATGGCATGATAGTGTTCGGCCAAAAAGAGGTGGGCATGCAGTTGGTCGATCTGTGAAGACCGTCCATATATGATTCATTCATTCGCAAGAGAAACTATAAACAACGACTAAGAGACTTCATCAAGTCACGTCAACTAAAGAAAGCTAAGGATGAAAAGTTGAACTGTGAGAAACTATAAACTACGGCTAAGAGACTTCATCAACTCACGTCAACTAAACAAAGCTAAGGATAAAAGTTGAACTGTAAGAAACCATAAACTATGACTAAGATACTTCAAGAGGCGTCGAAGCCCCCTCGGCTAGAGAAATCTACAGAAAAGTGAATCCTCCTTTTGTGTATTTATAACGTTATTCAAATATAAATATAAATAGATAATTATTCAATCCATTTCGAATATTAGGTTCTATTTATAACTTTATTATTTTATATGATACTTATATTTTTTTAAAACAAATAAATGATCATATTAACATACTATTAACTTGATTTATCATCCATTTAGTAATATCTTTGATTCTATGGTCATAAAGTTTAATTATTCGATTTACATCCTTATTTATATTTGCATGTTTGGTATCCGATTTCTATCGGTATCCGTTTAAAATATATATGGATATAAATTTTTGCATCCGACTAACATGCGCATCCGTGTTTATAGTCATCATGGATATGGATATGTTAGTATCCGATCCGTATTATTGATGGTTTCTCCCAATAGTAACCATCTTTTCCAGTAATTATCTCTAACGATAATTACCTTTCTAGTGGTAGTTCCAAGCACAACTCTTGGTAGTTGCCTTAGGTTTCACTACGATGGGTAATTTGCCTGTAGAATAAATTTCTCCGTTGCCTTTTGAAAGATGACCCTGCACCACAGATTACTCTATTCCACGACTTTCCTCTATCTCCAATGACAAGTCATAAAATGAGAGCTATTCATCTCCAAAATAGATGATGTGGTAGTTATTCATGCTAGTACAATACTTTGCGGTGCATGAGTTGGCAGAGTTGCATGGTAGGGGATATAATTAACTTTGAAGGCTCTGTTCAGCATGCAATCACTTTGCAGCAGACTAACAAATTAAAACTCATTTGTCAGGCGATTATGCTACCAAATGAACAAAGAACTAGAAATTAACCAGAATGTAAAAACTTTAGTACCTAGGATTTCTCTAGAGATAAATATATATAGGAATGGAGTGAAAATGTAGCCTAATTAGTAATTTAATGGGTCCACCAATTATAGAATTTATTAACCAAATCAGATCTACACCAATCCTCACCATACCACATAGCTAAGATAATAAGGCCCAAACTAACCATACTACAAAAAGAAAGGATATATCCCGGAGCTTTGTTTAGTCTTTACCGACGCTTTTAAGCACCGGTAGGTTTTCTCTTAACGCTCTCAAAAGCGTGCGTAAAGCGTCGGTAAAATTTGGCGCGGGAGCAAAACCTACCGACGCTTTTCTCTAGCGTCGGCTTTCTCTCTTTTACTGTAGGGTCATATATTCATAAATTAATTATGAGATCCTTAAATATTCATTCAGACAACAATTTAACCCTTATTACATAATCAAACAAAATAAAATCACCTCATAATCAATGGAAGCCTATCTTATAAAAAACTAAAACAGTTTATGCACCAAATACGTTGCTACTTTATCTGATTAAATAATAAGGGTAATTGGGAACAGCTGACAGGATTCATTCGTTAATATATGTGCGCCTGAGATTTCAAGGGCTGTTACTATGGCCTTCTCATGCGTTTAAATGCATCACGACCTTCCTTGGTTGTACTCGTGTAGACAAAACCCAAAGATATGAGGCATTAAAGCCCTTTAATATATTTTTTGGTGAAGAACCATGGATATTAATTACTGACCCTTGCTTGTTTGAAACCAATAGCGCTTTTCTATCAACTGGACATGGTAAAACTTTAGTATGAGACTTTATTCATGCAATTGGTCCGAGTAATGCATCTGGAAGAAGTTCATAAAACCCACCGGACGTTCGAGAGCTTACGAGAGGAAAATTGCTTCATATGATCCAAAAATCAATTTTTTATTACATATTTTTAACGATTAAAAAATCGTGATATTTTAGTAATAGCAACCTTTTGTCGATAAATAGTGTTTTTTGCATGTACCCCAGGATCTACCTTTGATTAGTATAAATTAAACATCAATTGTATGATATGTCGACAATATTTGGCTTGCAAGTCGCCATATGAGTAAAGAAAATGTTACGCATTTTGACTTCTCTACTACTAATGAACAGGAGTTCATTTGTATTTCATTGGTAAATTTTAAATCTTACATGAAAAGAAAAGCCAAGAAGATAGATTTGGATTATGGTCCACATGTTCATCACAACTTATTTTATAGTTTAAAAATACTTTTCAAAATCATAGACTGCTTGCATTCAAAATGTTCTAGACGAGGACTTTTCCTAAATCATATGTAAATATATGCATGCATGCATGTATGTAAGTTGCCCAAGATTGTCTATGAATTTATGTGCATGCTATATATTTAGATATGTATGTATGTATGTATATATGTATATGCATGTGTAATTGACAATCTATACTGTCTATCATGATCCACACCACTAAAAAGTTTATAAACCAAAATTTTAAATTTTGCTAGTATTAATCTAATGCATCAAATTAGTGCAAAAATGTATAGCTTTAACACATTTTAGACAAGATACTATAATTAACTATAATCTAAAATAGAATTTGTATACCATTTTCGTATGTCGGGCACCAAGCTGATCCTTTCCATGCTCACATAGGTTGGCTCCAGCCCGTGCCAAACTTTCCTGATGCAGTTCTCAAGGCTGTAAAGAATGAACATTTATCAGGTGATTGCTGAGATGACTGATGGTGGAGTTGATGGAAGCGCTGCATGCACTGGCTACGTAAATGCCATGATATCTTCATTTAAATGTGTTTGTGATGTAACTTCTTTCTCCCTTTACAAGCTTGCATTTTGGACTCCATCCATTAATCTAGGCTCGTATAAGGTAGCAATCTGAAAATGTTGACTGCCTCAGGGTTGGGGTGCCTCACAAAGAAAACCGAGTTCAAAACCCACCCTATGAACTCAACGAGATGACTCATAAGGGAACCCGTTTTGGGAACTGCAAAACCGTGCTCTAACCTTCCTTCAGTTGTTGAGAAGTATATGAACAAGGTAAACAAATTATTCTAACTTGTCTTGCTTAATGTTCTATTGCTTTACTCTGCTAAGTAAAAATGACCAAGTATATTTGCATTCTTTAATGGTGCAGGAGCTAGAATTGGAGAAGTTTATCATCCACAGTGTTCCTTTCTCTGAAATCGACAAGGCCTTTGAGTACATGCTTAAGGGGTAAGGTCTTCGTTTCATCATCCGCAAGGATTAGAGCAGGTCTGCACCTCTGTGAAGTCGCTATGGAGAGAAGCTTATTCCAAATTAAAGCATGCCTTATGCCATGTCAGTGTTAGCCTTGTGTTTAAATAAGGCAACTGAGTTTGTCTGTGAGTTGAGCTCAGTCCTTCTGTTTTCTACTAGTCAGAAAAATTTTTGTGTTACATAATCACATTGTCTGTGATTTGCGTGTCTTTTGTTACTTACATGATGCAAGCCTCTTTTGGTGAGTATGAGAATTGAGAGGTCTGGATATAATTCTCATTTGCGACCTAAGCTTCTTGTAGGCCTTTTTGACATAAAATACAGTGGCACTTGAAGTGCTTAGGGAGGCAGATGCTGGATTATTCTGTTGATACTTATCCAAAATCACTGGTGCCATCATCATGGCAATGATGATGATTAATAGATTTGGTCGACATGCGTTATTTGTCATTGGAGGAGTTCGAATGCTTGTTGCACATGTAATGATCGATGCAGTAATGTCGACGGAGCTCAGAGACGATGGTGGAGTGAGTCGAGCTTTAGACATACATGGTCATGGTTTTGATGTGTGCATCTGATGTTGGTTTTGGGTTGCCTGGGGTTTAAAGTGGGATATTTCATTTAGAGAATAGATCAGTAGGGGCAGAGCAATGTGGTTGAAGTAGGCTTGTTATTTGCCTCTGTTCATGCTTTGCCATCTTGAGGACTTGGGTTCTCCCTTTGTCCTTTTTTAAGGTAGGTATTAATGCAGAATTATGTATCACATTTTAGACTTAGATTACTTTCTTATTTATAATCTAGAATTCATGTCACCAGGTAAATATAAGTTTTCCAATTTAGCAGTTCAAAACTAAAACAGAGCTGAATATTTAGTAATCAGGCAATAGCTTGACCACATTCAAGAAATGTGCATATGTCCCACGGTTGCTATTTCATGTACATTAATCTAATCCGAACTCAATGGACTTGCAACTGAACCAATCATAATTTCTGCTGCAATTAAACTATTATTTGCATCAACTTAAGAATGGCTTACATATTCTCTGGATGAATCTCAACTTGTCCTTGTCAAATGGATATGCGCGGTCTATTTAGCAGTTTTACAATATTTAGGATGCACATTGCTTCACCATGGTGCGAACACCAAATTGTTTTTATTCATAATGTGTTCTTAAGTTACCATTCTTTGAATGCATGTTGTGTATTATACATACATACATATACATACATGGATATACACACACACATACACTTATATATACATATATATATATATACACACACATATATACACACACACACATACACATATATACACATATATATACATATATACATACGTACATATACATACAAATACATAAGTTTGCATGTGTGTATATATGTATATAAACCAAGCCAACATGGGAGAAAAAAAATCATTACCAAAGGCCATAAAATTGCGAAACATAGTTGTCAGGTTGATAATCTGAAGAACATGCAAAAAATCGGGTGCTATTATTAATGTCCAATGTTGATCCAACCTCGCAATCACTAGGTTGAAACTCAAATAGAAGGTTAGAATGAATGGCAGAAAAAAAAAGAAATAGCAGCAGCATTTTATACAGGGGAGAGCTCAGCTATTGCTAACATGCAACAGGCATCAAAGCCAGCAGAGCATTGAAAAAGCCCCCTGCAGAACATTGAACAAGGCCTGAAAAACTGAACCTAGATGAACACCTGGCAAGATATGCACATATTATGTAGTGCCCTTCCCTAGAACCTTGGTTCGGCCAGACTAAAACCTGAAGGAACCGAAGAAGCTTATATAAGATAAGAAAGAATATAGGATGACATAAGCTCAACCACCACTCAGATAATAGCGTTCAGAACTGCCTGCGGACAAAGTTAGCAAATCAAGATAATGTTAAGCTCAGTTAACTACAGAGATAATTAACATTAATATCAGTTCATGAGATGATAAATTTAGCAGAGGTACATGCGTTATTTCATTTTTATGATAGTTATAGAATTTGAAAGAGAAGCAAGCCAAATAATATAAGATCTAATCCCACCGATGGAGCAGAAGGGGGGAAAGAGAGAGAACTCAAAACATAAGTTAAACCATCTTGCATAATAGGATCAGGGACATGACCATACAGAGGCTGAGAAGACATTCCTTAAAAATCTAATACAGACTGCAGTCACTATTAAGAATTCGAAAATAAGTTGAGTTTGCAGTTTATTATTCCTGTATAAACAAGACTTTGTACCAGTGGGCACAGCTCCAGATTTCGAGCCTTTCTGTCAGATTACTAGACTGCATGGATTGGACTGGTATTTGAATCCACCATCGAACCATTTGTGGGGGCTTTAGCATGAAAAGCAGATTGTCTATCTGACCTGCCGACCAGTTTTAATGACAAGGATGAAGACCCTGTCTCACCACTGGATTCTCCTAGGCTCAGTTGTGACATGCCCACAAGCTCATCCACATTGATGGGAACCTTTGAATACATCGCTGTTGGCTTAACAATTTCATGCCTCTTTTCTACAGTATCTACTGCTCCATAACCTGGCCAAAATGGAAAGGGAAATGGAAAGACTGGCGAGAAATAGGTAGGAAAGAAAACTGGATAACTGCATGGCAAACTTTCTGGCTTCGGAACAGGTCCCTCTCCATCATTGGAATTGGAATCCATGGACTCCCATTCCTCATCCTGAGCTGGAGGTGCTGGCAGTGGGTTGTTGCTTTGTGCCTCTGGTTCATGGGAGACCATGGGATAAAGCTGACCATCGGCAGGCTGAGATATAACAACACATAACATTAATTAAGCCAGCAAAAGAACTCATACACAGGCTGGTATATGTGCGCACATACGTGTGCATACATAATGTACATGCACGTACATACATACACGTATACACACACATATGAGAAAGCACACACACATATATGGTAAAGCATACAAATAGAGTGCTGGCCATACTTTGTTCACAAAGAAAAGGAAAACAGGACTAAATATCGTATTACTTTTCCACAATAACACACACACACACACACAGAGAGAGAGAGAGAGAGAGAGAGAGAGAGAGAGAGAGAGAAACTAACTTCATCGGGAACCATATCAAAAAGGCTGGATCTCCTTTTTCTTCTACTGGCATTGGTTTGACGGATAAAATATTTTTGAGCATGGCTGGCAACTTGAGTAGATGTCCTTGTTACTACAAAGTCACGAGATATCCCCCGCCAATCACCTTTGCCACACTTTTGCAGTCCAAGTAAAAACATTCTATGCTCATGTTCAGTCCATGGAACTCCTGAAAATCCAAGATCGTGCAAAAGATATGAAAATGAGCAATTTTGTTCAAATGAATGTACAAATGAGGCTACAGTGAGATGAAAGCATGCTGCAAAACAGATCAACAATTTCTGTAGTTCAATAATTTAAAAATGTTACCCAAGCATAACAAGTGCAATCCAAAAGTTAACGCACTGCTTGTGCACATCACTTATATCATATAACTCATCAAAAGTATGCTTTAATGTGTGTGACAAAGCATTTATTTGACACTTAGTCAACTAATAATGCTCAAAATGTATTCTAAATAAATGATATCAACTTTTTACCAAAAGAATAAATGATATCACCTTAGATAAGATGCATGATATATATATGTATATATATATATATATATATATATATATATATTAAAAATTTTAAAAAGATTGTAAGGTGATTGAAGAAAAAAATGTAATGCATTTGTCTTTGGTGAGAATACTTAATGGGCACCAACATGATAAAAATGTCTCCAACATGGAATTTGCAAAGGTGACCTACATGTAAACCACCTCTAAATGACTCAAACCAAGATTAATACGAAACCATATGCTCAACATACAAACACTCCTCTCGAGGAATTCCCTCCCTTTTCTTTTTAAAAGATATATACATACTCCCCTTCTCATCCGCTAGGAAACTTAAAATGAAATATCCTACTTATTTTTTTTTAACCAAGCAACCATCTTCTATAACACATTCAAAACAGTGTGGGCGAGAGAGGCCAAGGATACTTTGGGGGTTCCACCTCATGTAGAAGATGCTAGCTACTTTCATCTAAAAGGATTACAACCTCCCAAATTGCCTCACGTTTTATGAGATCAATCTCTCATGGGTGGGGGTGGAGAGGTTGCAAATCAATCAAATATATAACAAAATCCCCCAACTCTCCCTCATTCCATCTGCCAACTTATAAAATTGCAAAAGTATTATAAAATAAAGTGTTCATTACATGCCAGTATTGCAATTTAAAATAAAAGAGCAAAAGAGTAAGCATTAAAAAAATTACACATTAATTTCAAGTAATAAATTTCTATTGAAGAGGAAATTTAGTTTTAGTATAGATTAAGACATGTTATGGATGATTAACATGTTCTTTATTTTCAAAGTAACTCAAAGGACAAGTCATTACTGGTTTCAACCTTGTATTTTTTTTTATCCTTAACTTGGTTGGGCTTTCCCTCATTAAGAAGAGAGAATTGCCTACCAAATAGCTATCAGAAACAGTAAACGTAATCATGCTACTGAAGTCTAGTCATTACTTGCTGCATCCTAAAGAAATACAAGACATGGTAATTCTAACGAATTAATAAAATAATATACAATTGAACCAATAAAGTCTAGGTCTCACTTTCACCAAATATGAACAAAACAGTAGATGATGATGAGGGTAGAAACATTAGGAACCAAGTGTTGAAGCAGGGTTTTGCAAAAGGTCCTGGACTAGGTGCACATTATGCAGCGATTTCTACTACCGACAAACAGAATAGGAAGAAAATGAGGAGAAATAGGTGCTGGTGGCAGGTTATCAATAAGAACATCATTTGTGTTAGATCAGCGACTTCTACTGTTTGTGTTAGATCACCTACTTCTAGCAGAAGTTGCTGAAAGCTACAGGTCTAGCTAAGAAATAGAATTTACAAGTACATGGCCTACTCTTACACCTTGTTTGTATTGAGAGTAATGGAGAAAAGAGAGTGAGCAGAGAAATCAAGTTTCTCTCATTTGGTCAGAAAAATAAGGGACGAAGTGAAGAGAAAACAAGACAGAGACAAATAATTTCTCTCCAAACCCACAAATATTTTCCCTCCAACAGCGCAAAGGTTTGGAGGGAAAAGAAACCAGATGCTCAAAATAAGCTTTTTTTTAATTCCTCTTTTTGACCCAAAACTGGACAGTTATTTTCCCCCAAACAAGGGAAGAAAAGGTTATTTTGTTTTGTCTTCTCTCTTCCATTTTCTCTTCTTTTCTCCTCTCCATTGTATCCACACAAAGCATTACAGAAGTGACAAAAAGAGCATTAGTGCAACTCTGAAAAATAGATTGCCATAACAATTATCCTTATTTGCAGAGTCCAATCCTCTACCCTATACCTTGATAGTCTCCATAGTTCATAGTACCAGTTTTGGTACTCATAGCCGGTACCCTATACCCTTACAGAGTATTAGTTCACTACTGGTACGGTATCCTAGTATTGGGTAGCGCGCACTAGTATGGCGGACCATGATAATCTCTCGTTCACAAGCTCCTCCCTGTAAATCTCATTGTCTCACGACACCAACTTCAAAAATTAAGTAATCTAGGAATTTTTCATCTTTCAATTCCAAACTTCCATAACTGCCTAAGCAAACCTTCTAAAAAACTTCCAATGACCATCCAAATAGCACATGTCTTAATGTTCTGCATTTCAATTATTTTGTTGTTTCAAATCCATTTCAAAAAGTTAATGTAATATTAATTATAGTTTCAACAAGTGAAGACTGATTCAAAGAACATAAATGAATATCGATCTTCTATTGTCTTTATAACTGAACAACCTAAATCTTAATTTAAAGCACTAGTTATGATATATGACCATTCCCTATTATAAACAGATACTAGAGAAGAAAAAAAAAAAGATCACAAGGACAAACTAGAATCATTACTAATCATGTTCTACCAATTATACTTCGTTTATTAGCAGAAGATAAGATGGTTGGTAGGCTTGTGGACGAAGGTGGGAGGCATTTGGACCCTCTACCAAAGATGTCACTTTTTGCCTCTTGGTAGATAACTTTGTAAAAATACTTATACCAGAAAAAACCAACTTACATAAATTTACTTATTCCAAGAAGCAGCTTATGCAATACAATGTAAACTTCACAAATCAATATAAGGATTTGTAGCTCATACACCAATATATCTCTTTGCAAATATTAAAATGAATACACAAATATGTATAAAGAATCACGGGAAAAAAGTATAAGGGAAAATGTTAATAATATTAAAAAAATAATATAACAACCCTTCATATTATAAGATGGTATGAAACACGACCAAGAATTAACATGTAAAGAAATAAGCCTAGACTCAACATCCCACAAATGTTTCAGAATCATGGTAATAGAATGCAGATAATATGAGTCACCTCAAAAGAAGAAAAAAAATCAAAATCACACTCAAATAGTAATTGCTCTCAACATATACCATCATTAAGTGCCTACAATAATCTTGTCAACATATTACCCTCCCGTCAAACATTTAGTAATTATTTCTGATACAGTTATCACATAGATAGCAACAAATTTTAGAAATTCCACCCCTTTTACACCATATCCAATTGGATTTGGTTATATTCAAGATATGTAGAAATTGCTAGGTCTATTTCCTTAACAATGCCATGTCCAACATCTCCATAATTATATTCTAATCATCGTAAAAAACCATCCAAGAAAAAACAAAAGTTCTAGTAAACAAAAAACAAGGATGTTCCTGTGCACGAGGCTTGTGCTACTATAGAGTGTAGGGAGGGTCAGGTGTACAAAACCTTACCTCCATATGCAGCTAGGTTGTTTCCATACTTCGAACCTACCACACCCTGGTCACATAGAACAACCTTATCGTTGCACCAAGGCCCACCTCTACCAGTAACCAAAAAGACAAGGAATAATTTTTTTTTTGGTGCAACGGCGGCTCACATACTGCGGGTGTGAATGCGGCCAACAAAATCAGAAAATAAAATACTACGTAATGGTCCTGGAACAGACCCACTCCCAATCCAAACAAAACTACCATAGTGGTGGGCCGCATAGGAGGCTACCCAGTCGGCCGCCCCGTTGGCCTCCCTGAACATGTGTGAAGCCTGGTGGGAGTCGCACTCCTTCATCAACCTGCGAATCTCAAGAATCAGCGGCCGATCCTTAGCAGTGCGTCCCCGTCCCCGAATCCACTCAACCACTGTGGCCGAGTCGCCCTCAAGAATAATACGATCCGCACCCAGTATCCGCCTCGCATAGAAGATGCCCTCCCAGGTTGCTCTGAGCTCGGCACACACTACTGACAAGTTAAAAGTCCGCCGGCCTCCTGCCGCAACTAATCTGGCGTTGTGATCTCGGATAGCGAACCCCACGCCACTGCATCTTCCCTAATTATCCACACTGTCGTTAAAGTTCACCTTGAGAAAACCAAAGGGTGGGGCACCCAGGAGACAAGAACTGTCCTGGACCCTGTGTGAGCAGAATAAGGGCCCCAGATGTTCCTAGCCAACTCAGGTGATACCTCTGCAATGCCGGTGATCTCAGCCGCCTGCATAAGGGCTCTAGCCACTATCACCCTTGGGTGAGGGCTGACTCCCTCGAAGACTCGGGCATTCTTATCCAGCCAACACTGGTAGGCCAGAGGCAGCACATGTCCCCCTCTCAAACACAGATCCCCGTGTTGAGTCCTTCAGGAATCGTAGAAACTCCTCGATAGACAACCACCTCTGCCACTGATCTGGCTGACCCGAAGCATAACACCATATCTATCTGGCCCGCGGGCAGTCTATGAGGGCGTGGAAAATGGTCTCCTCCACCTCCGGACAAGACACATAGTCTACAGGGACTCTCATACCCCGCCTTCCCAACACAATTCTAGTGGGCAAGTATCCCCAAGCCACTTTCCAGATGAATAAGGTGATCCGATGATGAATGCGCAACCTCCAGATCCATCTGCTCTCCATCTGTCGGATCGAGAGACCTGGGACCAGCCCCGAGAGGTCTCGGGACCTCACCATCGACGACCCAGACATGCTCCACACTCTCCTGTCAGTTGTCGCCCTCTCCGAGATGGGCACAGCTAGAACCCGCTCAGCCAACTACTCCCCGAACACGCGCCCAACGAGATCCGTGTCCCACTTGCGCTCTCCTCTGACGATGAGCTCGCATACCCTCCGACCCTCCAACCATCTGTGATCAACTATGGTAGGCCAATCCTGCAGTGTGCCCTCAACTAACCACCTATCCTCCAGAATTCTGACTGTCTGGCCATCCCCGATCTCCCATCTAGTCTCTGATAACACCCTCGGGACATGCGCACAAATCTCCCGCCATATAAAAGATGCTCCTCATCCAGGGCGCATGGCGTCCTGAGCTATTGGGTCACCATACTTCGCCCTCATCAGAGCGCCCCATAAACTCGTCGGCTCCAGAAGAAACCTGACTGCTAGCCTGGTCGATAGTATCTCCCTGCGCTCGATCAGAGAGTGAACACCCAAATTTCAGTAATACTCATATGCCATGACCTTTCACAAAATCACCAACAAAAGAAAATTTGGGTTTCCAAGAAAATCTCAATTTTACACCAGTCGCTGCACCATCAATTGAGAGCCCATTAGTTAAATAACTAACAGAAGGAAAGCTCCACCAATTTCTCTTCTCCAATATTACATCAATAGGCAGGGGTCATTGTGGTTATGAGGAATAGCAAATACCCCAAAATTGGTTCATAATGAAAAGAATTGGACAGCATCATTCTTTTCATACAGAGACTCAAGTACAAGTCTTCCATTTTAAGAACTTCCAATTTTCCTCTATCCTAAGGAGAAACTATGCCAACAAATGTAATGGCAGAAATTCACAATGAATCGCACAAAATTGTTCTTCTCATACACAAACAAACACAAGTCTTCCATGTCAGGTACTCTTGTATCCTGTGGACAAGCTATTCCAACAATGCAACTGCAAAATACCTTGATGAATAATATGCAAAAAAAAGAATTATCTATCATTTATGAATATACAGTCAGGGAAATAGAGGATTCACACTACAGAAACTCAATCATATTAGATATTACTGGACTTCTAGAAATAATAGAAATGAATTATGAGGAAGAATGAACCATATTTGTCTCAATTGTGGGAGAGGGAAAATAGTGGATTGACTAAAAAAGTTATAAATCTTATGGTACCAGAAAAATGGTTCAAACATTAACATAGAATTATGATACCTTTCATGGACTTTATACTTCAAACCCAGATTATTGTACAGAATAGTGAAAACATACCTTCATCTTGATAAATTAGCAATTATCTGGTGATTGGAAGAAAGAGATCTAAAACAATAACTGATACCACATCTAGATAACTCAATATAGTTCGAAGATTGCAGAAGCCAGTTCACTCTTAATTGCTTTACGCAACTGTTTTTTTGAAACTATAAACTACATACACATATGCATATACATATATCGACATGTATATATATATAAAGCAAATAAATTAATCTTCTCTTAACTTCTTCATTCCTTCTTTATTCCTATTAGCATCTAAATAGGTTAAATTAGGAATCTTATCATATAAATGAAATGATCATCACAAAGCTGAAATACTATGAGTACAATAATAACATGGTCTCCAGAATAGAGATGATTTAACATGATAGTCCGCCCCAAAAAAAAGTCTAGCACACATCAAGCATGCAAAAAACTGGTTTAAACTGTTTTCCGTTTACCAACAACAGTAACTTATTAAGTTAAGTCAAATACAGTAATCTAGCAAGTCCAACATACAAAACAGAATGAGTGACATTTTATGCATGTACATGTGTATATAAAATTTGTGTGCTTAAACCTTTATTCATAAATCTTACATTAAAAAAAAATACTTCGTAATTTCATATGATTTTGAACATTTTTATCTACAAATTGAATCACATGTTGTGTCCACAGCTCAATATCCCATGACAGAACATCACCGAAGTTATCGTGTCAAACTCAAATTCAAATCGTATAACCTTCTTCCTGCACTGTGCCAACACCATTCCTACCACTAGCTTACTAATACCCTGTGTCAACACTCCAATGCAACCAAAGTGAAGACACATTAACACAAATGGCAAGATTTTATATTAGAACAAGAGGAGAGGGGGCTCAAGTGAACCATAAACAATATCCAAAATATGAGGGGGTGAAATTTAATATTTAATTTGCTAGTTTAACTTGGAAAGGTAGTCATGCCAAAATGGAGAGAGAAAATTAAAAGCCCTTACTGTGAAGAATGGTTCATCTGCCCAACAAAGGTTTCAATGACAAAGAATTCAGATTAGTATCAAGATGGCTCAGTTATATCAAAATCTTTCAACTAGGTTTCCCCCCTAACTAATTACTTCCTATTACATTTGATATACAAGCAGACTTCCAGGGCAGAGAAAAGGAAATATAACTTCTTTTGTCATTGCAGATTATACAAAACATTAAGACTGATTTTTGAGAACAAGAAGTGACTGACTGTTCGAACTAGACTATTCAATTTGCAGTATACCAGTTAAAGCTCCTTTGAAAATTAAACCCAACTAAAAGAACCTTTAATGATAAACTGCCAATCACTCCAAGTCAACAGCAAATCATCATAGTTCGCCTCCCTGGCTAGTACACTATTCTCCTTACAATCGATCTTTCTTTCGCCATATTACTGTTGTGGTCATGCATGCCTAAAAATTGATTTGAGGAAGAGGATCTACTTGGTCTTAAAGCAAGATCACACCCCTCAATTGAAGACGGATGCTTTCCAAGAAAAGCAACTCCTACTCACATCGACCTGTGCACGAATCGAACAGTAGACCCATCCTAAACTATTTACAACTTGTCAGTGAGTGCGGAAACAGAACTACCAATTACTACCCATACAGACCCTACTTGCATAAGCTGCATACAGTACAGGAACCAACAAGAATAGCACATCCAGAGATCACTACATAAGGACAGTACCGAAGTTCAAACAAACCACAAACGACATGTTGTTTAACTAAAAGATCACTATCTGCCATCATAGCATCTCTTGTCAGCTCAAAAATATTCCCATTCACAATCTTCCAGAGAAATCAAAAACCCCAAAAGCAAAAAGATCAAACATTTCCAAAAATAACCAATACCACGATTAACTCCTACACATCCTCTAGCAAAAAAAAAATCCAATCTTTCTAACAGCTTGAAGAAGTTAAGCAAATACTAACATATAACAAGCGATGAAAGACAAAGGCGTCACCTTTCTTGCGCTCGCGCCCGCCCTGGATGAAATCCTCGGAGGCGTAACCGTCGGCGGCCCCGTGGTCGGCGGGGGGGCCGTCGGCCGGCGACCCGGAGCCGGATCCGGCGTAGTGGGCGAGATTCCCCATGCTGGCGCTTTTCCGGATGGACCCATCGGTGAGGCGCACGCCGAAGAGCTTCACCCCGCGGTTGGGGCACGTCCGCGAGTTGTGCCCGTTGTGGCCGCAGTGCGAGCACCTCCTCGTCATCTCCCGCCCCCTCTCACTCCCCGAGGCTGATCCGACCATGGCCCGGGGGGGAATTTCTAGGGCTAAATTTATCCTGCGAGCCCTAAATTAATCCTCCGGGGTAATTTATACTGCAAGCCCTAAATTTGGGTCGGATTCGGTGAACAAAGGAAGGCGTCCGCAAAATTCGGCGAGGAAGCCATAATTCTTGCTAATATATGCATATTAACGTAAGGGGACTGGGGGAGGGAGGATGGCCAGTCCACGTCGACCGTCCACGTGGCAGCATATACTCAGAGTATATGCAGTCGCGGTTGAGATTATCTTATCCGGATTGGCTGGGGGTGATTATGGAAAGATTTGGTGTGAGAATTTGTGATTTCTATGAATCACAAGGACTTGGGAAAGAAAGGATCGATTGGGTACAAATATGGCAACGTACAGTATGACAAATATCTCAAAGATTGACATTAGTTAGATTAGAATATTATTATTATTATTATTCACATTTAGCTATACTTAGTTCATTATATAGCGTTGTAATGTTGTTTGATATATTTATTGCTTAATATGGTTAATATATATGTCCAATGGTGGATAAGTGGCATGTGGATCCACCTAGAAAGTGATATTTTTCCATTTTAATACGCCAATGAGAGGACAATCCATAGGCTGCATATGTGTAAATACCCTCTAAAAATTTTTGGACCGCCACATTGAAATTTAAATAAATGGCGACATTATTATATGGTTCATATAAATATCCAGCAGTGTGTCAAGTGCACGTGAAATTTGATTAGAACTAGAACTTTACGATATTAACTTGACATGTCGCAAGTGACTTCAACCATTAAGTAGGTTGTGATATTTATTTTTTTTGTGATGGAGAAAAGATTTGAGAAGGTTGTAATGCTTTAAAAAGAAAAATACTACACATGCACGGCTTGCCTTAATTACGTCGTACGTGCTGATGATTTGTTGTGCCATGTGAGTAAAACGATGAAATAAGAGATCAAAAAATTGTACCCTACATTGCATGCACCTTTAGCAGTACACAACCGATCATAGCTGCTTGTTCTTATTTACTCCATTCATCAAACGCTCATCTCGATACACCACTATAAAAATGAATGGTTGTGGTCTACAAGCATAACCATATGGTGTATGCAATGTAGAGTATAATTTCTTATAAGAGATCAGTTCGGATCTCTCTCTGTACTATTCATCTTCTTGTCTTCATTTGCTGTGTTATGTGATTTGCTGCATTAGATATGATCCTTATCACTTCATCGATTTTATAATCTTATATGATGTAATTGTCATTTAATGTGGCTAACACAAAGTGATAAACAATAGATTTTGTGTATGTGCAAGTAAATAATAATGATTGCACACTTGCAATGCTCCAAAAATCTTGGACCACCTTGATGCCTCATTGAGTAACCGGAGCGGAAAGGAAATGCAAAGGAGGCAGGCGCATGGCCGAAGGTGAGGGAGAGGATGAGAGGGGAGACGGAATGCGAATTACTAAGAAAGTAGTTTTAGAGGGGAGAAATCATGTCCCTCTTTCTTTCCAAATGGAATAGCAAACCATGGTAGCCGAGTTAGTCCCAGACCACTTGGTATATATATAATATATACATATACATATACATATACGTATACATATACATATACATATTGCGCTAGGACGGGCGATTCATATCTGACGAATATGAATATACCTAATAAAATCAAAGAATAAAAAATCTCGGAGTGCCCGAGGCAGCTCCCCATCTCAGCCTATACGGTACTACCCGTATGGCTGGCCACATAGGCGGCCACCCAATCCGCAGCCCCATTAGTTTCACGGAAGACATGCTTGGCCTGAAAGGCCACTCCATCCCTCGTCATGGCTCAGATGTCACGAAGCAAAGGGTGGTCATCATCCGCACCCTCCGGGCCCCCTGGATCCATTTGATAACCGTGGTCAAGTCATCCTCCAGGATGACTAAGCGAGCTCGCAAATCTAGCCGGGCATGTCAAAGGCCTGCCCATGCCGCAGACCACTTGGTATTTGATAAGGTCTTTTTGCTAGAGCTCTGCAGCTTTGCAGCAAAAGTTGGAGGATGGACTCTCTTCTGCTAAAGCAAAAGGAGCATCCTGAACTATTGGGCCATTTTTTAGAATAGGAGCATCTCTGATCATCTTAATGAGTTCAAACATGTGAATGTTATTAGCTATATCCTTTTTGTTCACCATATAGAGTTATTATTGCATTGATGTAATTATTAGCCAATGTGGTGAACGGAAATGTTGGATCGTAGATAGCTTCAACTAGAAAATAGTATTTTCCCAAGTTAGCATGTCATATGCAAATGATTCTACTCACTCTATACTATGAAAATGTAATACCAATTTGACACAATTCAAAAAATGACAACTTCCAACTATGTTTGTTTAGTTTATTATATGGATTTATGACATTACTTGACGTAGTCATTAAACGATACTAAGAGATGCTAAATTGTAATGCTCTAGTCCACAGAAATTTGTTGTTATATATTTTAGTCCCACATAGGCGTAAGCAAAAGAAGCCTCCCACTCTTCTACTACTGTAAGAGCCTGGTCCGAATGACCGGCCCTTCTTCCCGATCCCGTCGAAACATAGACTTCTAGGTGGTATTTGGTGGCCCAAATGGGATCACTGAGGTGATCTTAGATCACCAGCAATCCTTATCTCGGAATAATCTAATCCTGATTATTTAAGATCAACACTTTTGGTATGCTATGTTTCAGTGATTAAGAATTTTCAGGTATCTATGAGTAACCTGTTTGGTATTCCACGAAAATTCAAAATCACTCACCATATAATGCCAAATTACCCTGATATATTCCATAAAAATATATTTATTATTCATATAAAATATGCTATAATAAAATATTAATATATTTATTTACACATTAATCATTACTATAATTTATAAAATATATATTTATTAGTTTTATAAATTATCAATCCTATAAAGATATATTAATTATTATTATAGAATTATTATTTTTATTTTATACTTATAATATATTATTTTTAATATAAATAATTATTGTAATTAGAAAAATAATATAATAATATAATTAATAATATATTATTAATATAATATATGATATCAATATAATATAATATTGATATAATATATTAACGGTATATTGACATACCAATTTTTTCTGTTGGACCGAGAGGCATTTTTCTTGTCGACTTTCAACCCATGATCATCGCCCTGGAGTGGTCTTGGATTTCCGACCTCAAAGGCGAAAATCCGATCACTGGGTTAAATCATGATTTGAGGGATTGAGGTAATTTGGGATCACTGTCATGTAGGATCACTATAGTATAACCACATGCAGTGATCTCATCATTTCCACCCATGTCATCCTTGATCTGTAGATGATCATTCCATACCAAATGCCCCTCTAGGGTCCATCGAACTCCGACAATGCCATAGGAATTGGTCTACGAAAGCCCCCTCTTTTCTTCCTCTAATCATCTCGCACCCAAACCCCAATCAATCGTTGGCGAATTCTGTCGAGTTCCCTTAGATTTCCATTGACAGTTCTCTATAAGCCACTATCGATACCTCATCGGAAACAAGGTAATGAACCTCAAACCACTCTTCCTATCTTTTTCCCATTCTAATATGGTGCCACTTGCTCCACCATGATTTGGGTCCAAGGCTCTTTCCGAAGCTTCAGTCAAGCTCCTGGTGAGCTCTGTTGCCGTAATAGAGTTTCGGCTACCGGTCGGTGAGGCAAAATACCTTAGTTTATCCCTATTTTGAGCCGATCTATCATTAGTTCCTTTGTTCTTTTCTCCACTCTCGCCAACATGGCCATTGTTGCCGTTGTGAACTTCGTCTGAGGCTATGCTTGGGCGGATGTTCGCCACCGCCATCTCGAGATTTCCTTCATCTTGATCCAAACAAGGTTGCCCCTTTCCTCTGCTCACTCTCTTTCTCTCTCTATATGTGTTATGGACTGGTGGAGGGTCCAAACATCTAGGTTGTCCCTAGGAGGAGTTTAGGGTCGACATTATGTAGCCCTAAGAGCGGTGTTGGCCCGATCTTGTTACAATCATCTACCATATATTTCTATAATCTTCTATTGTTCATGGTCAGTTACAATTATTTTAATATTGAGATCCGATTCTATTGGTAAGCAACCATCTCGGCAAGAAGGTGTTCAGCATGATACTTTGTCTCCGTGTTCATAGATTGAAGGGTGGATCAGTATTTAGTTGAGTTTGTCACCGATAGAGATAAGAATTTCTATACACAATTATCTATATAGATATATGTATTTTTATAACATGAATTGATGGTTGGTTTTGTAATATTTGACGCATGATTTCTGATTAATTTCTAATATGAATATATAAGTATATATTTCTTTATTGTTTATACATAGCAAATATCAATGATTTTGGTTGCTTGAAACATAATTTTGGTTACTTGGAATATCATTTTGATTGTTTGGAATATGATGCTGGTAGTTTTGAATTTGGTAAGAAATATAATATAAAATTATATTTTTTTTGACATGGAAGAAATTGAATAACTTGATTGCTGAGTAAAAAGAATTTGGACTAGCTATATTATGGATTGTCATATACATGTCGAATTGTAACACTTTAATTTGCCGTTATGGGCTCAAGCATAAGTATTATGGATTGCTAGTTATGGATTGAATCATGATATTTTGGTTTTCCACCATAGGCCAAAGTGTGGATATTATGGTTTGCCGCCACAAGTCGAAGTGTGAGACTATGATTTGCTAGTCATGGGTCAAAGCATAACCGTAAATAGTCCAATCAGAAAGATAATTATTGTTCGAAAATCTGGACAGTAAAAGAAGAAAAGATATATAAAACTACTATTCAACAAAAGTTTTAGGATGATGATATATTTGATACATTTTCTTGAATAGGATATATTTTTGATGATGGACATTTGTATTTGCATATCCATATAGATTTATTTGAGCTATACTGAATAGTCGGTATTATATTTCATAATTTCTTTTCTGCATCATTATTATATGGTATATAGCTAATCTTTTTTAAAATTTATTTTTTCTATATTGGTGTGAATGTGGGAGATTCTTACTAGGTTATAAAGCTCACATCATCTTTTCTCTTTTTATTTCAGAGTTGCAGGATGCTTAGTCTTGGATAAGTTGGGCATGGAGTTCGAGCAATTAAGTTATTGGTTAGAGAGTTGATTTTTCTTTTTGATCCCAGATAAATTTTTGAATTTTGTAATTGAGTAAACTTTGCTTGTGATGGATTTATTTAGTTAGACTATCATTGTTATATTTTATGATTAATTTAATTATTTTGGTGCTGTTGGAAATTTCATTCATCTTATAGATCTTGCATGATCTCTAGGGTATCACTCTAGGATTTATGCAGCTGTGTTATGTGGCTGACCTGAGTGATGGATTTGAGGTGGGACAATTGTAATGCCTAACATTTTCTACAAATACTTTGAGAGGCAGAGAGAGATTATACATAAACTCCTCTAGCTACTTATACCATGACCATTTTAAAATTTTCTAACACTACACAAATAATTTTAAGCAATAGCTTTTTATCTATTTTTACTGTGAATTTTATCCATTACTTACCTATCATTTACTTGATTAGCAACCAAAGCAGAAGAACAGCAGAAGCAGCCTCCCACATAAGAAGGGTTGGTAGATGCAGGTCTAAGTGGGCCTTCCTAGCCTTATCCATCTTAATTATTGGAAACTTCTGAGTGGGACTCCCTGGCCTTCCAAAAATCATCACATTTGTTACCTGGTAACCACATTTTACAACAGAAAAGATGAAGAAAATATGGGAGGTGATGAGAGCAGAGAAATGTATGACATGAGGTCTACTTTTCTTGCTTGGCTGTCAAATTCTGGGAAGATTGGAGGATTGATGATATACTGCACTTCTATTGGTTGTACCAGTAGGCTGCGAGAACTTTCAATTTTGAGACACGGGATAATCGCCAAACCTTTCAAATGTTCGTCTAGAGAAAATATAAGTTTCTTGCAGACTTCTCCTTCTTCCTTTCTTCAAGAAATACAGACATATGTTCCACTTATAAAACAAAGATGGACTTACTTCACAAAAACCTCCTCTCAGATTCCATGCATGCCCAATTTCGCAGGACCCAGCAACAATCCCCTTCAAGGATGAGTATGGCCTGGTGTGATTTTCCTTCAGTGGATATCACATGTTTTGCTCCACGAAAGTTTCATCAGCACTGATACTTGGGATAATCGGTTGTCGCTGGAGAATCGCAGGGAATCTCAAGTTGGTAGGTGCGTTACATCTCGCAAGAATTTTGCTTGTCGAATTCAAAACCACTCACTGAAGCAGAGATTCAAAACCAGAAAGCACGACCACAAGTTGTCCTTCATTACACAAGCAGAGATTAAAACAAGCTTTCTGAACATTTACCCTCTATGCATGCATGCAGCTGAGATATGTACCTGTAATATTTATGATGGCCACCTTAATGTCATGGCATCAAAACCATAGAGTCAAGCCTCACCAATCGTCTCCAGATGGGTGCAGGTGCTGATAGGATGCTGGTTATAGTTGTGTAAAGCTGCTGAAGCTTAGCAATCAGAACAACTAATTGCCGGCATGGTGGAATTATGAGGGTGAAAGGTATGATGCAGATACCCAATTGCAATATGAACATCTCACAAACTCTTCCTGCTTGAGATTTAGCAGCTGCAGGATTCAATAATTCTTTGCCAACGGTCTGTTATATTTATAACCTTCTTGTTTCCAAGAGCTGATACATCCTAGGATGCTTTTACTTATTCATCTTAATCTTTCTTGCTAGCTGTTTCACCATTTCTAATCATTTCCTAGAACATATAAAACTTTTTATCAGGTCGGCCCTTTGTAGTTTATATTATTCTATGTACATTATTATTGGCAAGGGAAAGGGATGTGGATGCTTCCTCAATGGTTTTTGTGACTTTCTTAGCGGGTCCTAGCTTGGAGATTTTCACATTCTAGCAAGAAATTTGGCTTGTAGCAGAAGCAAAGCCTTATCCTCATTTCTTCCTTCTAGAAATCACCTAATAACTGCATTAAGCTTTTATCCTGACCTATTTTATGTCATTTCTTGTCTCCATCATATCTTATTAGACAGGAGTGCCTAGGGGAAAAAATAGTATTTTTGGCCTTGCGTTTTCATTTGATGCAGACTACAAAGCCATTTTGGTTTCTTTCAAGAAGGACTATCTCACAGGATGTGCTGTTATTTGTCACACCACTTGCAAATACCATATATTCCTTTCCCCTAAATATCTGGATGAGCAGATGGGAAGATATGAGGCCTGATACAGATCAGAATTGTCTACTGCTGCATGCTGATCTATGGGTGACATCTGCAGTTAATTATGTCTTGAGAGAGATCTTTTGCCAGCTACATCCAGTTCTCAACTATCACACATCTATCAAACGAATTCAAACAATCAAATTGTGGATTTGGATCAGACCCAAAAGCTTAAGCTGACAGAATAAAGTAAATTTATTTATATATTTTATTTTTTTTTACACTATTCCTCACATGTAGGCGGACTTTTTTTTAATGGATGAGCCCAACGTGTGAAAGTTTTAATAATAAAGTTAAAAAGTGCAGAGACAGTTCGAACTCAGAACTTCTGCTTTGATACCAAATTAAAATCACTACTTGTTATAAAAGTTTAAGTTGATATGATGAAATAAATTTATTTATATATTTTATGTTTTTTTACCGTCCATGAGAGTTGATCATTAGTTCTTTTGCATAGTCTTTTGGATTGGTAGCTTAAATTTATGGTTCTCATACCTGCATGGCTTTGTATTGCTTGTGTCCATATGGTTTTGGAAGTTTGCTTTAGTTACACTTTGTCATGATAACATGGAACAATCATCAACAGCAGTTTGGCATCCTTGAGCAGACAAAACAAAAGGATGAGTATGTCCTTATGCTAAATAGTTACTTCTCGATTGAAGTCACATGCATGTTGTTGGCAAATAATGGAGCTAGGGACAAGATTCAGAAATCCAAAATATATGGGGTCTACAATTAGTAGGTGGAAAGAGAGAAAAATTTTCCTTTTGCACCAAAATGTGCACTTGGAGAAGCTGTTCTTTGGTGAACATTTGATGGCGATATTATCATTTTGGCCCTGAAAGTCATCCAATCCCAACCCCTCAATGATTCCAGGTTAAAAAAAAAGGCTGGGTGGGAGCCATGAGAATGACAAAAAGGAAAAAGATTTTCATAGGCATTAAATAAAGGCATGTTTGGATACTCCAGCAAATCTGATAGCAATTGTACATTGAATTGTCTATTTAAGTATGAGCTTGTATCAATCAAACACCACCTAACCCACATACCATAGAAATAAAAAAAAGAGACTTTTATAGATTTTTTTTTATTCCTGCAGCCTAAAGATTAAGATTTGAGCTGGATTTGGACAGGCTTGTAAAAGATGCTACCTAGATGGGCCAACGGGCCAATTTTTATAGAATTTTTAGCTCTGTACAATTATCCAAACAGACCCCTAAGAAAAAATCCTAACTGTTGGAAAATGCAATTGGCCAGTCCTAAATTCCTCTGTTGCACAAAAGGGAAGATATTCTTTCTTTCTTTATTTGTTTTTTTTTTTTCTAGTACATTTGCAGGTTAGCAAGCCTTGAACAGAAATAACCAAAGGACCCAGCACAATGAAACACAATCAAAATCCATAAGTATCTGCAATCAGAACCAGGTAGTCCATGTCACTCTCCACTCCTCTGTTCACCATCCAATTAGTAGACTGGTTTCCTTCTCTAAAAGAGGTGAGAAGTTGAGTGCACTTTTGAATTGCCAAATGTCCCGGAGAAGAGGTAGATGATTGGGATTGTTTAAGCTGTTTTTTACTAGTCCACTGCCCTACAGTCAAGGAATCACCCTCCATCCAAGTCTATGTTGCTTTGTACACATATACTACAGTGCAAAGTCCCTCCCAAGATGCTATAAGTTCTTCAGTTGGTTGCATCAATTAATGGGCCTTTGTGATCTCGAAGTAAAGAGCCCACACCCGAAATTCTTCACAAATCCATCAAAATTTAGCTTCACTACTCCAAGGGCTTGGGGGTTCCAAGTTACCAAATTAGTGTTTGAAGGGGGGTCAAAAGGATGAAGTCTTCCTTCTAATGAGCTGCCATGAATTCTTTGACAAGGAAATGAGTTTTTCTTCATAGTATACTAGCAGTGCTAAAGCTCCTATCCTTTATTTTTCTGATTGACCAGATGAACCAACCAATGTATAAAATGGTAGATTAATGCTCTCATTTAGGTTCCAAGTAGAATGAAACCGGAGAAGATGATCAAAAGAGTCAGTAGGTAACTGAATGTTGTTCTAACTAATGAATTTATTCCAAAGAGAGGATGCTTACTGACATTTTAATATTGTTAGCATAATTTTAAGGATTACGTAACAATTTGTATTAATTTATAAATTTTTTTTTTTGTTAGTGTGATTTTGTATCAGTCAGTATTAGTCTTATTTCTTAGCATGATCTTGTTAGAGTGATTTTAGGGATCGCATAACAACTTGTATCAACGAATATTATTTTTCTTTATTAGCATGACCCTATATCAGCCTATATATATATATATTTTTGTATAGAGTCTGTACATGAGTATATGTAACCCCTGAGATGTATCGACTGTACTCGAACATAGCAATAAAATTTCTTTTCTCTCTCACTTTATCTCTTGTTTTTCTTTTTTTTAGCAAATATTTTAACATGATATGAGAGCTACCGATCACCTAATCTGCCATTACCATCTTTTCTGTCTTTGTTGTGGCCGTCGTTGCCATGTCTAAAAGCTTTGAAGACTCCCATTACCGATCTATTGATCTCTGTTCCCAAGTGAATCAACACCCAAAGATCCTCTATTTCTAGGTGAATCCATAGATTCTCTGTTTTTCAGTAGAGCCTCTATAATCTAGTGAATCAACATTCGAAGATCTCATTAGTAGATATGCATATCCTCTATTTCTGGTAGATTAATATCCGAAGATTTTTTATTTTCTAATAGATCTGCAGCTCCTCTTCACTACTTTTTTTCTCAGCTTCGGATCTTTAGTCATCCTTCCTCACCGTCGCTCGACCCCTTTCTCTGTATCTCCAATTTTATTTGCCACCTCCGGCTCCTTTACCATCCAGTGCAAGATATTTTGCTCCTCTTCCATAGTACCGTCGTCTACGAGGATCGTCGATCTTTGGTTTTCTTCTTTCTGAGCTCTATCATCGCTGCAACTTCCATCTTCTATGTGTCTTCTCATTGCTACATCATCAACAAGTCAATCAGCCACATTGACAGTCTGACACATCGACAGATATATCAGTTTACTATGTTAATCAGTCATGTTAGTGGACGCATTAGTCTACCACGTTAGTTAGCTATGTTAGTATTGCCAAATGCATCAGTTTGTTGTGTTAGCTTTCTGATTTGCCACATTAGTTTCTAAGCTCAACTCTTTCTTCAAGGCTGCCCAAGAATCAACATGCGGACGCCCCACGCCCATGTCATCAGCCACTCGGGTTCGCCACCACAGTTTGGCATCCGAGTTTAGGTACATAGTGGACATATCCACTTGGTCTCTCTCGGGCACTTTCATTGCGTTGAAGTAATTCTCAAGATCCCATATGAAATTTTCCAGCTCTTTAGCATTTTTTGATCCGCCAAAGCTCTTGGGCTCCGGGACCCTAACTCTTCCCCCTTGGTCCGGGTTGGAGGATGTTGAAGGAGCATTCAGCACAGCCCTCTTCAACAGCAGGATTTTCTCCTCCAAGGCGCGCATCCGATCTGTCAGCGGAGTCACCAAATTGGCATGCTCAGCCCTTTGGTGCTCAGCCCACGCGCTCACGTCTTGGACCAAATCATCAAGAGAAGTTTCCAAGGAAACTAACCGTTCATGATGCTCGGTGTAGATAGAAACCAAATCTGGGATTTCTTCTTCACCTGTGTTGCCCACTAGTTCTTCCAGCCGCACGACCCTCTCGATCAATGTCATGGCTCAAGAACTTCCAAGAATTCACCGAATCAGTGCACAAGGCTCTGATACCACCTGTCACACCCTTGAAAAGGTCGGAATGGAGTAACCAAATTTTTTTTGAGTTCTCCCTCTTTTCGGTGTGCGGCACTAAGGTAATGCCCCTGCCAAAGCCTCAGTCAACCTTCCACACTTGCTCACAGCTTAGGATCAAGCCCGCACGCCTTCGGCCCAACCCTTGGACACTTAGCCAATCACTCACACACCCTATCTCAGAGATGCACGAGGATGAAGGGAAAGGAGCCTTTCATTTCCACTTATCATTGCAAAATCCTCCCTCACAAGCCGAGGGAATAGCTTAGCTTCCGACGCTCCGAAAAACCCTTCCAGCCCACACAATTGGCTCGGCCAAACACCCCTTGGCCGTGGCCTGCACTTAGCCACACTTGGCCTAAGTGTTGGCCGATGGAATCCCTCAAGGCAAACCCTTTTTCTTGGAATCCCACACTCGGCCTGCACCCAGAAATCTTCCAAGTGCCCAAGCTCACCTCAACGTAAGCTCTCTCGGACTCCACAGGAATTCCAACTTCAGCTCTCAACCAAGCCCTTCACAAGCTAGCCTAAGAGCCTTCCTTCCTTCCCTCAACCGGCCATAACCTAAGCCCTTTTATAGGCATCCCTTGGGTCGGTTACATAGGCAGTTACAAGGTAGTTGAGCCCATCCAACCGCCTAACCAATTAACCACCTAACTGTTTCAGTTGAGTCGGTTGCAACTCCCCCAACTAATTTCGGTTAGCTGTTGCAACCGTTTCTTGATTCTTGTCTCAGCCCATGTGTCATCAGCCAAGTCAGCCAACCAGCCATGGCCTTGTCCGCCCAGCACCTTGGTTCCTTGTCCGCTCGCATATCCAGACCAGCCGGCAGCCCCATGTCGCTTGGTCTGGCTGGGTGTCTTGCGGTCTGGCTGCAGCCCAGGCTGCATTCCAGGCACCGCACGGCATTCGGCCTGCGCGCGCTCCGCTGCGCACGCCCGTGCTCAGTCCCGCGCGCCCCGCGCGCGCTCATCATTGCCACGGCGGTCGGCTGCACGCGCGCCTGCGCGCATCCCCATTTGGTCTCGGCGAGGTTTGCCGCATCCGGCCCGTCCGCGCGCGCCATTCGGCCCGTCCACGCGCGCCATTCGGCCCGCGCGCGCCATTCGGCCCGTCCGCGCGCGTTGCGCGCGCCATCCGTCCAAGCCGTCCAGTCGTGCGCGCGGGCGCACGGCCTGGCCTGTGTGCGCGCGTCTTGCGCGCCAGGCCAGCCCCATGCCAACTCTGTGTGCGCGCCCTGCGCGCGCCTGGCCTTGGCACGGCCAGACTTCGACGCGCTAGCCCACGCGCCGATGCTCCCAAGCCCGACCTGGTCTCCTCATGGCCAGCCTTTGGTGGGCGTCTGTCCTGCGCATAGGGCAGCGCCCATGCCGGCTGTGCACGCCCTCCGCACAGCCTTTTGCCCGGCCCTGCCGCGCCCAACTGCGCGCGGCCAAAACATGGGCCGAACATCCATGCCCGCTGTGCCACCTGCGCACAGCTTCCGTCACGCCTGGCCCTGCCGTGCCACCTGCGCATGGCCGAAGCTTGGACCGAGCGTCCATGCGCGCGTGCCCCCGCGCGCTAGACCTGATGGCGTGACAATCCTCCCCCGGCCGAAGTGGTCGACGCCCTCGTCGACTCCTCCTGCAAGAAAGAGAAAATCTGCTCCTCCAACTGCCACAAGTTAGCCGCTTGCTGCCATGTAGTCTCCGCCACGCCTTCGCCTTGCCATTGCACCAAAACTTCCGTATCTTTCCCCACCTTGCAGTGCTCAAGTATCCTGTCAATAGCCTTAGGGTACTCCTTGCCAATAGTCAGTGGCTCCTTCCTAGGAACCACCCGGTCTTCATCATGACTCACATGGTAAGGCTGCAAGAAACTTACATGAAAAGTGGGGTAAATCTTCAATCTTTCCGGCAATTTGAGCTTATAGGCCACTGCCCCAACTCTTGCCGTCACCCTGAAAGGTCCATCATACTTTCGCATAAGTCCTCGGTGAAGCTTAACCTTGCCTATTTTCTTCCAAATCGGTGGCGTGATCTTCAACAACACAAGATCACCCACCTGAAATTCCAATGGCCTCCTCTTCCGGTCAGCAAACTTTTTCATCGTCCGGATTGCCTTGGAAAGGCTTTCCTTGGCATTCTCAATCAACTCCTCCTTGTCTTGTGCCATTCCATGAGCAGCTGGGCATTCGCTTGTCTCATCTTGCAGCACCACATCCAAAGGGGACACGGGCTGAAAACCCATGCTCAACTCGGCTGGGCTCATCCCCGTGGAGGAGGTCCGGTTGATGTTGTAGCTGAATTGTGCCGGTTCCAACAAATCCACCCAATTCCTCTGGCTGGCTGTCACATAATGCCTCAAATATTCTTCTAACAGCCCATTGATTCTCTCCGTTTGGCCATCTGTTTGGGGATGGTATGCGGTGGAAAAGTACAGCTCGGTGCCCATGGTTTTAAAGAGTTGCACCCAGAATTTCTCTGTGAACCTAGGGTCACGGTCGCATACCACATCGCCAGGCACACCGAAGTTCTTCACCACGCCATTGAAAAACAAGTTTGCTGCAATGTCTACTGGGCATGGGAAAGGCGCAGCCATAAAGACTGCATATTTGGAGAAACGGTCGACCACCACAAAGACCGATCTCATTCCCCTCACTTCCGGGAACCCAGTGATGAAATCCATGGACAATGACACCCACGACTTCACTGGAATAGGCAGTGGCTGCAACAGTCCGGCATTTCTTTTCCTCTCTACCTTATCTATTTGGCACACATGGCAAGTCTTCACAAAGTGCTCCACATCGGCCTCCATCTTTGGCCAATAATAGGACCGAGACAAGAGCGCCATCATGCGCTCGGCTCCTGGATGACCCGCCCACTGTGGGTCATGGCTTTCCTTCAGCAAAGCCCTTCTACGGCCGCCACCCTTTGGCACAAATAGTCTCTTCCTACGAGCCAACAGCAGCCCGTCCTCAATCCAAAATTTTTGGACTGTGCCCGCCTGCACTTCTTGCAGCAACTTAGCATACTCTGCATCCTTGGCCGCTGCCTCCTTCAGCTGAGCCCTGAAAGTGCTATGAAATGCAGTGAGGGCAGCCACATACCCTTCTGCATGCTTTCTGCTCAAGGCGTCGGCGACAAGGTTTTGCTTGCCCGGTCGGTGCACCCAATCGAAGCAAAACTCAGCAAGATATTCTTGCCATCGGGCTTGCTTGGGTGTAAGCTTCTTTTGAGTGGCAAAGTAAGTGTTGGCCACATTATCAGTGATGATCTTGAAGCATGTCCCGAACAAGTAATGACGCCATTTTTCCAAGCAATGGATCACTACCGTCATCTCCTTCTCATGCACCGAATACCTTTGTTCCGTGTCATTGAGCTTCTGGCTCTCAAATGCCACCGGATGACCGTCCTGTGTCAAAACACCCCCAATTGCAACATTAGAAGCATCAGTGCTTACCTCGAATGGCCTCTCAAAATCTGGGAGTGCAAGCATCGGTTCATGTGAGATTGAGGCCTTTAGCTCCTCAAAGGCTTCGTTGCATCGGGTAGACCACGCCCAAGCCACATCCTTCTTTAGGAGATCCGTGAGGGGACTCACGATCTTGGAATATCCTTTGATAAACTTCCGATAGTAGTTTACAAGTCCCAAGAAGGCCCGCAATTCACTAATTTTGGTTGGAGCCGGCCACTGTTGAATGGCCTTAATCTTGTCTTCCTCCATGTAAATTCGGCCCTTGCTAATTCAGTGTCCCAAGAAGGAAATCCCCTCTTGGCCGAATTGGCACTTCTCCTTCTTGAGATACAACTTGTTGTCCCTCAAAGCTTTGAATACATAATGCAAGTGTTCTAGATGTTCTTCCAAAGAATTGCTAAAAATAACAATGTCATCTAGATACACTACAACAAACTTATCTAAGAAGGGATAAAGCACATCGTTCATTAGATTGCAAAATGTGGCCGGTGCATTGGTTAGCCCGAAGGGCATCACCAAAAATTCAAAAGCTCCATACCTCGTGACACATGTGGTCTTGGCCTCATCCCCTTCGGCAATTCTCACTTGCCAATAGCCGGATTGTAGGTCGAGCTTTGTGAAATAGGACACCTTTGCCAACCTATCAAAAAGATCCGCTGCGTTAGGGATGGGATAATGGTTCTTTACCGTCACCTTGTTAAGTGCCCGATAGTCGATGCACATCCTCAAGGACCCGTCCTTTTTTCTTTGGAAAAGCACCGGCGCCCCAAATGGTGCTTTGGACGGCTGAATCAGTCGGGCCTCCAGCAGCTCATCAAGCTGCTTCCTCAGCTCCGCCAGCTCCAAGGGAGCCATTCGGTAAGGGGCCTTAGCTGGTGGCATAGCCCCTAGCATCAGCTCGATCTGATGATCCACCGGCCGTCTCGGTGGAAGTTCCTTTGGCAGCTCCGTTGGCATGATGTCAACGAAGTCACCCAGCATTTTCTGGACCACTGCAGGTATTTCCTGCGGTTCCTCAATCTACACCTCCCGCAAGGCAGCAAGGAAGGTGCTCTCGCCTTGCTTCAAGCCTTTCTTGGCTTGCTTGGCTGTGATCATAGTGCCTTTGCCTTTCTCAGCCAGCGCCCATGCTTCTGTCGGGACAAAGCATGGCACCCTCTCGTCGCCCAACATGACGCCCCTCAAGGAGGCATCAAGCATGCCTTAGCCGATGGAAAAAATTCCATCCCAAGTATCAAATCGAAGTCGTCAAGGAGGACAACCATCAGAGAACATGCCCCCTTCCAAGACCCGAGCTCGAGGGTGCATTCGGCCACTCCTTTGACCGGCATAGCCCCCGAATTCACTACTTTGATCTTGCTGGGACTGTCGGCCACTTTCAGCCGCATCAACTTCGCTTGCCGCTGCGACATGAAATTGTTTGTCGCATCGGTGTCCAGCATGGCTCGGACCTTCACCCCATTAATCTTCACCTGGGTATACATCAAGCCTGAGTAAAGAGGGGGTACCTTTTTAGCAGTGAGCGCACTGACCACCTGCAGTGGGTTCACTCTCGGCGTGCCTTCCTCTGGCACTGCAGAATCCTGCACCGGCAAGGCATTGACAGTCTTTTACTTTGGGTAATTCCTAGCAAGATGGGGCTCGCCACATATGAAACAGCCCCATGGAGCCTTGCCCTTCTCCTGTTGCTGCTTTCGGTTCGGCCCAGCAGCAGGTGCTTTATTCTTTTTGGCAGCAAAAGGCTTCTTCTGTTTTGGCCATGTCTTGGCCGATTTGGCACCCGTGTCTTTTGCCTTCTTCGGCCCACTGTTCGAGTTGGAGGCACGATAGTCCACCAGCCCCTCAGCAGCTGCCATGGCCGAAGGAATATCCCGAACTCCTTGGCGTCGGAGTTCGGTCTGTGCCCAAGGCTGTAATCTGCTCAGAAAACTGAACAACTTATCTTCTTCGGACATGTTGGTGATATCCAACATGAGGGAGCTGAAATCCTTGACATACTCCCTCGTAGACCCTGTCAACCGAAGCTTTTTGAGGTTCTCCCTTGCAATCCACGAGGTGTTGCAAGGCAAGAATTGATCCCTCAACTCTTTCTTCAAGGCTGCCCAAGAATCAACATGCGGACGCCCCGCGCCCATGTCATCAGCCACTCGGGTTCGCCACCACAGTTTGGCATCCGAGTTTAGGTACATAGTGGCCATATCCACTTGGTCTCTCTCGGGTACTTTCATTGCCTTGAAGTAATTCTCAAGATCCCATATGAAATTTTTCAGCTCTTTGGTATTTCTTGATCCGCCAAAGCTCTTGGGCTCCGGGACCCTAACTCTTCCCCCTATCTCCGGGTTGGAGGATGTCGAAGGAGCATTCAGCACGCCCTCTTCAACAGCAGGATTTTCTCCACCAAGGCGCGCATCCGATCTGTCAGCGAAGTCACCAAATTGGCATGCTCAGCCCTTTAGTGCTCAGCCCGCACGCTCACGTCTTGGACCAAATCATCAAGAGAAGTTTCCAAGGAAACTAACCATTTATGATGCTCGGTGTAGATAGAAACCAAATCTAGAATTTCTTCTTCACCCGGGTTGCCCACTAGTTCTTCCAGCCGCACGACCCTCTCGGTCAATGTCATGGCTCAAGAACTTCCAAGAATTCACCGAATCAGTGCACAAGGCTCTGATACCACCTGTCACACCCTTGAAAAGGTCGGAATGGAGTAACCAAATTTTTCTTAAGTTCTCCCTCTTTTTGGTGTGCGGCACTAAGGCAATGCCCCTGCCAAAGCCTCAGTCAACCTTCCACACTTGCTCACAGCTTAAGATCAACCCGGCACGCCTTCGGCCCAACCCTTGGACACTTAGCCAATCACTCACACACCCTATCTCAGAGATGCACGAGGATGAAGGGAAAGGAGCCTTTCATTTCCACTTATCATTGCAAAATCCTCCCTCACAAGCCGAGGGAATAGCTTAGCTTCCGATGCTCCGAAAAACCCTTCCAGCCCACACAATTGGCTCGGCCAAACACCCCTTGGCCGTGGCCTGCACTTAGCCACACTTGGCCTAAGTGTTGGCCGATGGAATCCCTCAAGGCAAACCCTTTTTCTTGGAGTCCCACACTCGGCCTGCACCCAGAAATCCTCCAAGTGCCCGAGCTCACCTTAGCCTAAGCTCTCTCAGACTCCACAGGAATTCCAACTTCAGCTCTCAACCAAGCCCTTCACAAGCTAGCCTAAGAGCCTTCCTTCCTTCTCTCAACCGGCCAGAACCCAAGCTCTTTTATAGGCATCCCTTGGGTCGGTTACATAGGCAGTTACAAGGTAGTTGAGCCCATCCAACCGCCTAACCAATTAACCACCTAACTATTTCAGTTGAGTCGGTTGCAACTCCCCCAACTGACTTCGGTTAGCTGTTGCAACCGTTTCTTGATTCTAGGCTCAGCCCATGTGTCATCAGCCAAGTCAGCCAACCAGCCATGGCCTTGTCCGCCCAGCACCTTTGGTTCCTTGTCCGCCCGCGTGTCCAGATCAGCCGGCAGCCCCATGTCGCTTGGTCTGGCTGGGTGTCTTGCGGTCTGGCTGCAGTCCAGGCCGCTGTCGCCTAGCCTGGTCAGCTGTCACACCAAGGCACCGCACGGCATTCGGACTGCGCGCGCTCATCATTGCCACGGCGGTCGGCTGCGCGCGCGCCTGCGTGCAGCCCCATTTGGTCTCGGCGAGGTTTGCCGCATCCGGCCCATCCGCGCGCGTCGCCCGCGCACGCCATTCGGCCCGTCGGCGCGCGTCGCCCGCGCGCGCCATCCGGCCCGTCCGCGCGCGTTGCGCGCGCCATCCGTTCAAGCCGTCCAGTCGTGTATGCGCGGGCGCACGGCCTGGCCTGTGTGCGCGCGTATTGTGCGCCAGGCCAGCCCCATGCCAACTCTGTGTGCGCGCCCTGCGCGCGCCTGGCCTTGGCATGGCCAAACTTCGACACGCTCGCCCGCGCGCCGATGCTCCCAAGCCCGACTTGGTCTCCTCATGGCCAGCCTTTGGCAGGCATCTGTCCTGCGCGCAGGGCAGTGCCCATGCCGGCTGTGCACGCCCTCCGCACAGCCTTTTGCCCGACCCTGCTGCGCCCTCCTGCGCGCGGCCAAAACATGGGCCGAACATCCATGCCCGCTGTGCCACCTGCACACAGCTTCCGTCGCGCCCGGCCCTGCCGTGCCACCTGCGCACGGCCGAAGCTTGGACCGAGCGTCCATGCGGCGTGCCCCCACGCGCTAGACCTGATGGCGTGACAATCATTCTGTTCTACCATAACAAATTTTGTATTATCATATCAGCTGGACACATCAGTTTGCTATATTAGATTTTGAGTTGCTATATCAACTCCTAATCTACTACATCAGCTTCTAAGTTGCTATAACAGTTTATGTTCTGCCACATTAGGCTCTATGCTGCCATGTTAGCTCTTAATCTACTACCACACCAGTCTCTATATTGCTCAGTCCTAATTTATCACGTCAGCTTCTAAGCTACTACTTCTGCTTTTGATCTAGTACATGAGTTTCTGGATGCATTCGTGATCTGGTTTATAACTCAAATTGGCACCTATAATACCATTTTGAATTTGACAGAGATGTTAGCGTAATTTTAGGGATCACATAATAACCTGTATTAGCCCATAATTTTTTTTTTATTAGTGCAATCCTGTATTGATTAGTATTATTATTTTTTGTTAGTATGATCTTATTAGAGTGATTTTAAGGATCACATAACAACTTATATGAGCGAGTATTATTTTTCTTTATTAGCATAATCTTATATCAGTCTATATTATTTTTTTGTATTGAGTCTACACGAGTATATATAATCCCTGAAATATATCGAATATACTAGAATAGAGTAATAAAATTTCTTTTCACTCTCACTTTGTCTTTTATTTTTTTCTGCAAATATTTTAACATGGTATTAGAGCTACCGATCACTTAATCTGTTGCCACCATCTCTTCTATCTTTGTTATGGCCGTCGTTGGCATGTCTTTGAAGACTCTCATTGTTCTCAAGTAAATCAACACCCGAAGATCCTTTATTTTTTTGTGGGTCTGCAGATCTTTTATTTTTTAATGAATCAACTTTCGAAGATCTTATTAGTAGATCTACATATCATCTATTTTTGATAGATTAATATCCAAAGATTTTTTATTTTCTAATGGATCCGCAAATCCTCTCTACTATTTTTTTTTCTCGCCTTTAGATCTTTAGTCGTCTTTTCTCACCGTCGCTCGACCCCTTTCTCTGTATCTCCCATTTCATTTGCTACCTTCAGCTCCTTCAGCATCCAGTTCAAGATCTTTTGCTCCTCTTTCATCATATCTCTATATACGAGGATTGTCGATCTTCGATTGTTTTCTCTCTGAGCTCTATCTCTACTACATCTATCATCTTCTATATGTCTTCTCGCTGCTACATCATTAAACAAGTTAATTTGCCACATTGACAGACACGTCAGTCTGTCCTGTTAGTCAAACATATCAACAGATATACCAGTTTGTTATGTTAGTCAGTCATTTCAGCAGACGCATTAGTCTACTGTGTCAGTTAGCTACGTTAGCAATGCCAAACATATCAGTTTGCTACGCTAGCTTCTTGATCTACCGCATCAGTTTCTAAGTTGTCATGTCAGCTTTTGTTTTGCTATATCAAATTTTGTATTGTCATACCAGATTGAGACATCAATCTGCTATACCGGCTTTTCAGGAGGTAACATAGAAGATGACTTGGGGAAATCCCAGGTTTTTTCAGCTGTAATCATATCCCCTACTTTTTGGTAGTCATGTGAATTCAGTGAAGCTCGAAGGGAGTGTCAAGCATTGCATGAGAACCACAGTTGGTCGTAAAGGCTGCCATCATTTCTTCATCCAATAATCCAGATGAAACTGTTTAATAATAGGTGCAGCATCCAAACAGCTGAACAACATTTACCCCGTCTGTAACCATCCCGAGAGCCTCTAAATCTATGCTTCGATCCTACTACTTGGCTCCACAAAGTATCAGATGAAGGACTAGCTGACTGACTGCTTTAGCTAAGAGAGCTGTTCATCTGGTTCTTAGATGATGAAGTCCAAGTCCTCCAACATGTTTGGGTTTGCATGTAGAATCGCATGCGACCAAATGCTATTTCCTTTTTGTCAGAAAGAAAGACCCCATAAAAAAAGAGCTCATGTTCTAGCCAACACTGACTCGCACTGAAACACTTGCAGCAGCGTATCAAGGAATTGACGCCATTTCTATCTCTCAAGTCTGCCATGAATCTTATCTCTCTCAAGTCTGCCATGAATCTTGTCCACTGAATAACCAAAGTAAAAAAAAAAACATGATTTGTTTTCCAGAGAGAGGAGCTCCCAGATAATGCCACACACCACCACTACTAGAAATGCCAGAGGCCATTGAGTTCTCAGTTCTTATATATGTTTAAGGTCCCGGATATGTCGATGGAATGAAATATAAGTGGATTTAATGACACGGTGAAATGTTGTGAGGTCATTTATGGTTCAGAAACAAACATATGCTTGGACTCTGGTTATTACATTTTTTTAAGGTATATGGTTCATTAACAATAGAGCGAATTCTCAAATTAGCAGTCATAGTATTCGCTATAATGCATTAAATTGATATAAATCATGTATTTCTATCCACTTAAATGTATAGAACTATAGATTAGATACCTCTAAAATGTAACTTTTGATCCTTGTGCAGTTTATAAGAATGTAAGTTTGCCCTGGAAAATGATTCATAATAAATTGTGCAGCGACAATATTGGAGCTTCAAAACATATTAGGAGGAAACTTTTTCGCTAGAGAGAGAGAGAGAGGGAGGAGAGAGAGAGAGCCGCGTCAACAATCGTGCGATCTGAGGCATTTCGCCGAATAGGTGTGGGATGCGAAGATGCCTGGAAGCAGGTCGAAGGGTAAGGAGCCTCTGGAAACAGGAAGGCTGGAGGAGGTGAGGCGCCAAGCTCCCCAGAATGTGGCAAAGGGCCCGACGAGGCACACATTGTGGACCAACGATCGGATCTCCAATGAAGAGTTGGAAGCATTACAGAGATCGTTTATAGAGATCTTCGAGGTGCCAGCAGAGCTGTTGGAGAAGATAAGAAGACCATGGCAGAGCACGACGGTGTTCATGTGGAGCATCAGAAGGAAGGTACCGGTCGACTGGGTGGCGAGGGAGGTACGACGGAGGGAAAATCTGGCCTATGAGGTGGAATGCTTTACTATGTCGGATGGTGTTCTTACCGTCCGATTTGCCTGCGAGAAGGATCGAGACGCCGCCCTGATGAGTGGTCCGTGGCTGGTGGCCGGTCAACTGTTTGTTATGGAGAGATGGAGGCCAAACTACATCACCAGAGCATCCAAGGTTGGTAGAGTGGTGGTGTGGCTACGACTTCCCCGTTTGCCCCTGGACTATTGGGAGAAGGAGATAATACTCCGCATGGCGGCCAGGGCAGGGAGACCTCTAGCATTGGACGGTGTCACGGATCAGGGGAAGAAGCGGGGATTCGCTAGGGTGAAGATCGAGTTAGATATCAACGCTCCCCTTAAGCCAGGCATGTTTGTTAATGGTGTTGTGGAGGGTCGCAAGGAAAAATTCTGGCAGGCGTTCGTATATGAGAACATGCCTAAGTTTTGCTTCAGATGTGGGCATGTTGGCCATAGAAGGGCAAAATGTGTGTCCAACCCTAGTGCGGCGGCGGTTGAGGAGGAGATAAGAGGAAGTAGCGGAGACGGAAGCGCCAGAGAAGGGAGAACACCACTGAAGACCACCATTCCGGTGGGGGGAACGGAATCTGAGAAGGAAGGAAACTTGTTGTATGGCCCATGGCTGGCTACACCGCATCGAGCATGCAAGGGCGCCCAAGCTGGATGGCCGGAAAGGGAGGGAAGAAGCCTGAGGGCCCGACCAGCTCCGGCTTGGCACAGGGCCCTCCTGTCTTGGCTCCGAACCCAAGTGGAAAAGGGTCGAACCTACCCATCTCACCGCCAGACCTGGAGGGGTGGCAAACTCCATCCAAAGTGGCCCAGCAGCGATCGTCGGAGAAGCCAATAGTAGGCGATATAGCAGGCGGAATCATGGATTCGAACGGGATTGCAGTGGGCGGGGGCACCATTGGGACGATGGTCTCCCACTCAGGCTGGGCTGGGAAGGGCCTAGTAGAGGCCCAACGGGAGGCACCTATTGGGAGAGGCCCTTCAGTTGGCCTACCGAAGGAGTCCAACGGGCCGGCCCAGATGCAAGCTCGCTCAAGTGGCCTAGTGACTTCTCCAAGGCCCATTCGTCCCAGGCTTTGGATGGCCAGACGTCTTCATCTTCGCTCAGGCCCTTGCTCCCAGGGGTGTTGGGTCCGGCAATCTCCCGCCCGATTACAAGCTCCGAGTGACAGCGCGGGGTGGAAGGGGTTCGCCGGCGGAGCCGAAGTTCGCCTCCACCCCTGGCAGCAACATGCAGCCGCCGGATCGGAGTAACCGAAGCCGAGGAGAGCCGAAAACCGAGGACCCCAAAGAAGCCTTGGAGGGGGGTGTCTCAGGCTATGCCAGTGACGACTGGCTGGAGGAAGCGGACGGCGACGGGCAGGACTCCGGGCCAGACGAGCCTACTTTTTCCGGACATGGGAGGTCTCTATCTGTGGGTGGAAGGGATGAAGAGCAACGAGTGGGGGATGGCACAAGTGGATTGGATGGGATTTCATTGGGTAAGGCGTGCCGGTTGGCATGACATCCAAACAATGGCGACGTCGATGGCAAACCTGGGGATGCTGATGCGGGTGCTGAAGGCTCCACCCGGTGGCCCTTTCTTCATTCCTCCTCAGCGGCCACGGTGACCAACCAACCTGCATCAAACTCCCCGGACCCTGTAGCGTGCCATTTGGCACAGGGCACAATGCAGGGGGATTTAGCAAAGGAGGGCCATGTGATGACCCAAAGATTGATTTAAAGATTGATTTTGATGATCACAAAACCTTGAAGTATAAATACTAATGTTTGTGTTGCAAGGAGAAAGATATTTATTTTGCAAGGAACATAGCAAGTTGGAAGAACACAAGAAGGCCTCCAAAGCTCTCAAGAAAAGTTGGAAGAAAGTTACAAATTATTGGCCCAAGTTTCAAGTTCAAAGGATTCAATTTGGAGGAGCAAATTCAAAGGAAAATTCAAAAGAATAGTCTTCGAGTCGACTCCTGAGGAATTCGAGTCAACTCCGATGCTTGTCGAGTCAGCTCCAGAGTAGAACGAGTCGACTCCAGGGAGTAACAGACAGAAAGACAGAAAAGATATTTTGGACCCTGAGAGGCGAGTCGACTCCTAAAGAACTCGAGTCGACTCCAATAGCTGGCAAGTCAACTCCTAAGGAAAACAAGGCAAAAGTCAGAGAGCGATTTTCGACCCTGAGATTCGAGTCGACTCCTGTGGAATGCGAGTCGACTCCAATGGTTGGCAGGTCGACTCCAAAGAAAGCGAGAGTCGACTCTCAGTGGAACACAAAGAAAAAATCAGAGGACAGTTTTCGGACTCTGAGATTCGAGTCGACTCCCAGACAGCTCGAGTCGACTCCAAGGCAGCGCTACACCAAAATGGCAGAAGGCTGTGTTTCGGAAACTGAGAGCCGAGTCGACTCCGGAACAGTTTGAGTCGACTCCAAGACCAGACAAGCCAAAAATGCAGAGGATCAGTTTTCGGGCTCTGAGAGCCGAGTCGACTCCAAGAGAATCCGAGTCGACTCGAGGAAGAAAATCAGAAAGTATGTCCTCTGAATTCATGGGATGAGCCGACTCCGAAGATGCCAAGTCAGCTCCAGATGTTGGCGAGTCGACTCCAGGTTAAGACGAGTCGACTCCCAGTCGAGGATGCACAATAATTCAAATTTGGAACAGTGGCCGAGTCGTCTTCAGTAAAGCACGAGTCGACTCCTGCAACAGACGAGTCGACTCCTGATCGCGCGAGTCGACTCCGATCCCAACGGTAATATTGTCAGGAAGTGCAGACTATGTCCAACGGCTCTATTTTTGTCTCTAACGGCTATATTCTTGTTTCCACGCCATCTAAAGCTATAAAAACAAGAAGAGAGCTAGGGAAGAACTTATGGAAGTGGGAAAGAACATTTAGAGAAGAGATCTCAAAGAGATTACAAGAGAAATCTCTCATAAGCACAAAAGGGCCATCCAAAGTGAAATAGAGAGAAGAAGAGCATCCAAGCGAATCCCAAAGCTTCCTCTCCATCCGTGTGCTGCCTCGGTGATCCTCTACTTCGTGCCAAATCAGAAGAGGGTCAAGTAAAGAAGAAGCCGAGCTCCTTCATCTTCAAAACTCGTTTGAGGGCTTCTCTTTACTCTATTTGGTTATATTGTTATATTTGCTTGTTTAAGAAGCTTTGATTTGTTTTTAAACCTTTGTTTTAATATCTTGTAACTTGATTCAATCAAGGGATTAAATCAAGGGGTTAAGGTTTGTTGGTGAGCCAAAGGAAAAACCAACGGTAATAGGTTTGTTGGTGAGCCTAGGTTGAAACCAACGGTGTAAGGGTTCGATTGTGATCCCGGAAAAACAATCGGGGTGGTTCTAGTCGGTGAGCCTGGGAAAACCGACCGAGTTCGTTGTGACCTCGTAAAACAACAAGTTGGGTTGTGAGCTTGTAAAACAACCGGCTGTAATCTGTAGGATTATAGTGAAATTCCCAAGAGGTCTTGGGGAGTGGATGTAGGTGCTGGGGTGCACCGAACCACTATATGTTTGTTGTGTTTGTAATGCCTCTTGTCATTGTCTAACTAACGCACTTACTTACTTAGATAAATTGCTTGCTTAACTCTTATCCGCACATCCTTTAGTTGCAAGCATATTCAATCAAGTCACATTCTATACATCAAACTGTTGCTAAGTTTAACTTTCACTGTGCATCTATACAACTTAGCATAATTAATCAAAAACTTTAAGAAGTAGGTTAAAAGATTTAAAAGACCCAATTCACCCCCCCCCCCCCCTCTTGGGTTGTATCTACTGGGCAACACCATGTGTAGAGAGGGGAGCTCGACTGTGGTGGAAGAGGAATGCCTGTTGGAGGGCAACAAGAGGGATCAGAGGGCTGTGGTAAGGGCCCTGTAGACCTGGCGTGCCAATTGGCACAGGTGAACAATGAAGGGAGGCATCTTCAACTATTGCTCCATATGATGGCTTCTGCAAAGGAGGCAAATCACAATGTTGTGGTGAATGAAGGGGAGATGAGCGTGGAGGTATCTTGTGGTAGCAGTTTCGGGGAAGTGGGCCGTGCCGCTTCGTTGAGTGCATCATGAAGTTGCTCATATGAAATTGCCAAAGAGCGGGGAAGCCTTCCTTTGCCCCGGCTTTCTGCAGGTTGGTCCAATAACACAACCAAGACATTTGTGTTTTATTGTAGATTCGGTTATCGGGGAGTAATCTACAGAAGGCAAAGAGGGCGGTGCCGAGGTCGTGGGATTTTTATGCAGTGGAGTCTCAAGGCTTGTCAGAAGGTATTATTGTTACTTGGGCTTAGAGCAAGTATAGAATTGATGTCTTCAATGTTTGTATTCAAGAGATGATTATGGTAATCTCGGAAGGTAGTAGCACTCCATGGGTCCTTGCAACTATGGGTCCTTGCAACTATGTGTGCTAGCACTAATTTTAGGGAGAGGAGGATTTTGTGGGAGGAGGCCTCCCAAATAATCAGTCAGGGTCACCCGATGTTGGTGGCAGGTGACTTCAACTACATTGTCGGTCCTCAGGAGAAGATGGGGGAGGGACCATTCACTTACAAAAAGAAGATTAAGGAGTTTCAGAAATTTATTGACTCAAATGGATTGGTTGATCTGGGCTTCTTGGGCCCGAGGTTCACTTGGTGCAATAATCAGCAGGGACGGGCTCGAGTGTGGGAGAGACTAGACAGAGCTTGTGCTACTGCTGGGTGGGTTCAGTGCTTTTCAGATCATCATGTTAGACACCTACCGAGGATAGCGTCGGACCACTGTCCATTACTAGTGAGTACTAAGGAGCTTATTCCTGTCTGTTTCCCTTTTAGAGTTGAGAAGTTCTGGCTTGGTTATCCGCGATCCTGGAAGATGGTTAGTGAGGCATGGAGGATACCAGTCAAGGGAGATGCTATGTACCGGATATCCCAGAGGCTAGAATTGACGAGGCGGCTGAGAAGATGGAACCGTGAGGAGGTGGGGAATATTTTCAAAAGGATTGAGGACTCAGAGGAGGCCATTACCAGATTACAGTCTTAAGAGGTACAGAGTAGAGGTTTATCGGAGGAGGTGGGGGAGCTCAAATCACACTTGGCACTACATATTTCCTTCTCAGACAGCAGGAGATACTTTGGAGACAGAAGTCAAGAGTACAGTGGATTTTGAAGAGGGATCGGAATACCAGATTCTTCCATCAGGCGACATTGATCAGAAGGCATCAGAACATGATTAGAGTCATCAGAGGTGAGGATGGACAGTTGTCGGAGGATTCAGATATGATTCCGAGGATTTTGGAGATTTTTTTTAGGGCTAGGTGGACTGAGAAGATAGGGAGTGGGAGCCTAGTGGATACCCCGAGGCCTATGATTGGGGCGACGGAGGAGGAGACTGCAGCACTCATCAGACCGGTATCGAAGAGGAAGATTAGGGAGACGGTCTGGTCCCTTGAGGGGGACAAGGTCCCAGGGCCGGACGGCTTTCCTCTGTTGTTCTTTTAGAGGTATTGGACGATTGTGGGACAAGATGTGATGACAGTCATACAACAGTTCTTCAGTACAGTTACACTGTCTACTGACTGGCAGAGGACATTCATCACATTGATACCGAAGCGGTAGGATACTACTGAGCCGGGCTATTTTCACCCGATTAGCCTGTGCATGACCCTGTACAAGGCTACGGCAAAGATACTTGCTGTTAGGTTGAGGGACATTCTTCCGAGGTTGATTAGTCCGGAGCAGAGGGCTTTTGTGGGAGGACGGAGTATCACAGATAATGTGCTTATTGCTCAGGAGTTTATGTTTGACCTTCGCAGGGCCCCGATGAGGAGGAGTTTGATGGGAATCAAGCTTGATATGGAGAGGGCCTACGGCAGGATGAGATGGGATCTTGTGCAGCAGTCTTTGCAGGGATTTGGATGGCGTTCTCGAGAGATGGATCAGCTGGGTCATGGGATGTGTGCGGGGTGCTTCTTTCGCCATTTTGGTGAATGGAACGTCATCCTGTTTCTTTGAGTCTTTTAGAGGGTTGCGCCAAGAATGTCCCCTGTCCCCCCTGCTCTTCATTATCTATGCGGATGCATTCTCGAGAGCTTTTAGCCATGTTGTGTCCATGCATGAGTTAGAGGTTTACAGGTCAATGGAGGGGGTTGCTCCGATTTCTCACTTGTTCTTTGTCGATGATTGTTTATTGCTAGCCCAGTCGTCTCGGCAGGCCATGAAAGTCATTAGCAGAATCCTCCGGGACCATTGTGCAGTGTCGGGTCAGTGTGTCATTTTGTCTAAATCAGCTATATGTTTCAAGCCGAAGACTAGATTGGTAGTGAAGAACTCTATTCTGAAGATTTTGGGGGTGGGTGAGTAGAAGGGCGCATTGATATACCTGGAAATCCCACTCTCAGGTCAGCGGCTGCGTAGTAGGGATTGCTCCTCTCTGGAGTTTAGTATCGGGCATAGACTAGAGGGATGGTGTCACGACCCCCGACCCGTTCCCGGCGGGCCGCCGCGACGGTCCTAGGGTGCGGGTAGGCATAAGGCCACCAGCCACCGCGTAGAATCCTACTACCCATCAATCATCAATAAATTCTGAAAATTTTGGCATGATGCATGCACAAAACGATCACCTTTTCCTATGGTGACCTGTCAGGATTATCTCATTACATACAACAACACTACCTGTCAGAGCAGCAATCACATAATTTGTCACATAATGAACCTGGACAATATATATCAATACATCATCACAGGCATATAACTCATCTGTATAAAAATCTAGTTCCCATTCCATCCATGGTCAAACCCATATCCACAACAAGATTTATGACTGTAACTATATACTATATACAATAGAAGGTTTATAATACACCAAAATGTATAAACCTCTCGCTACATTATACTATACTATGAAGCGGCACAGCTAGCAGGCAACCACTAATCCTGCTCCTCTCTATACAATACCTGCCCTGCAATCAAAAATATCAAACTGAAGAGTGAGTATGTGAATACTCAGTGAGTTGAGTAGAGAGTACTATGCACATGAGACAAGATATAATTATGGCTCGAGGTGAAATCTCAAGAGCATATGAGCAGTTGTCAAGAACAGGATACACATAACTCAATATAAGAAATAAGGAGTAAATCATCACAATCCCAATCAGTTCATCTGGAGCATATATAGAATAATCAAATAAGTATGTATAATAACATGAATATGCACAACAGGTCATAGTACTGAATCATATAAATCAGGTGTCAATAGGCTGAATCATCAACAAGACAGCTATCAGGAGGTGGGTTTTACGCCCCAGGCGAACCAGCAACAACTCCCTACTGTCACATACATATGCAGGATAAGACACCATATCGATAATGTAAATGCTAGACAGCTGTCGGAAGGTGGGTTTTACGCCCCAGGCGAACCAGCAACAACTTCCTACTGTCACATGCATATGCAGGATAAGACACCATACCGATAATATAAATACTAGACAGCTATCGGGAGGTGAGTTTTACGCCCAAGCGAACCAGCAACAACTCCCCACTATCACATGCATATGCAGAATAAGACACCATACTGATAGTATAAATGCTAGACAGCTATCAGAAGGTGGATTTTACGCCCCAGGCGAACCAGCAACAACTTCCTACTGTCATATGCATATGCAGGATAAGACACCACACTGATCATGTAAATGCTGGCCAGTATCCAGAACAGAAATTCATCTTACATCTATATACTAAACGGCACCTCGTGGGAATTCTACATCCGCGGAAAGCCATACTGCACCTTGCGGGGTCTTACTATGCCCGGCGGCAAGCAGAATATAAGTCGTAGGACCGGCCGATCCTACGCCTAGGGCCGTGTCTCCCCTAGGAAGGGACTGGGCACCGCCCATCCAGAAGGCTACTATGTGCACAAAGGCCGATGTTCAACCCTCATTGACTATAGGTGTCCTGCAGATACTGCCAAGCCATGCATAAATGCCATAATGCACCCTCCCAATACTCTACTAAAAAGGAGTATGATCAAGACTACCATTCACTCGACTCCGACCCAATCATAAACTAACATCAGGGTTGGGAGTGAGGGTCAAGGAAGTGCAATACAACTCAATATACCACTAAAAAGGCTCTACAAATCTTTGAAATAGAGGAAATGAAATCAATTTACAAAAGAAATTATTTCACAATTCGGAATCAATTTGATTACTCATCAACCCCTCATAATTCCTCTCAATGTTCTCTCAAATGCATGTACAGAATAATCAAGCATGGAGAATCAAGATTATAGAGGAATCTACTACAACAATTAATCAATAAGCTCAGGTGGAATCAAGTCACACTTGGCAACATTCATGAAAATGAATAAGGAATGTGCTCATGGTGCAAAGTACAAACTCCCACTCACCTGTCAATCTGGCACAGTCCTGATACGCCTCCAAAAATCTACAGTAGGCAGTGAAAAACTTCTTTCTCTTGTTCCCTAGCTTCTTGCCCAACTGTGACATGCATTTACAATACATTTAGTCTTGTATCAAGGGCCATAATCTACGTGCCAATTATAATATAGGGAACTTTAATTGATTCAACTCCCCCGTTCCCTAAATCTTTTCTTTTCTTTCTTCTTTTTCTTTTTAATTAATTAACTCACCATTTATGTGTATTAGGAACTCCCTTGCATGAGTACAAGGTCCCTTTTAGCTTGATCTAGGCTTAATACCCTATTATAGCATGAAATTCCCTATTTTTCCACCCGGATGAACAGTAATCCGAACCGACAGCCGGTTACTTCATCCCGGGTTTGATCCACTTTCTAGACTCCAAATTTGATGAAATTTTTACCTAACATTCTACACTTATAGAAAATTCCAAAAAGATAATATGCATCACCATCGGAGGCCGATTGACCCCCGAAATAATTCGCCGAAGTTGGGACTTCGATAAAATTTTTCCGTAGTGCCGGAAAAATTTGTCGAAATCCGATTCTTCCTCTTTTAACCATCTCTACAACCCTTATCCGACCTCTCTAGACTACATCCACCCTTTGTATAGCCTAATATCATCAAAAGACTAGATAGGGACGGATATTTACCTTTTTCTTTTTGGAAATCGAGGTTCTTGCGTAGAGGGGAAGGAGACCTACGTTTTTTCCTTCAGCTGGAAGTGCAACCGGGATCTCTTTCCTCCTCGAATCCCCTTCCTCTTCTTCTTTCTTCTTCTTCTTCTTCTTCTCTTTTTCTTTCTTTCTTTCTTTCCTCTGTTTCATGCCTGAGACTCCCTTCCTCTCTCTCTCTCTGTTTCATTCCGTCTGAGACCAACTCAAACCCTCCAATTAAATCACATCAAGCACTATTCACCTTTTGTTTAATATTATTAAATTCCTATTTTACCCCTAACACTTCAACATATCTACCATTATGCCATTAATTTTTGATTCCTTCCCATTTTACCCTTACCACTTCAACGCATCTACAACTATGCCATTATCTTTTGATTCCTTCCAATTTTATCCATTATATCAATTTTAAAGGACTATTCTATCCCTTTTTATATAAAAAAAAATTTGGGGTTATTACAGATGGCAGATGCACACATTATCGATGATGGGAAGGATTACCTTAGTTCGATCAGTTCTTACCTCGATCCCTATTTACCTTCTCTCCAACTTCTTCATTCCAGTGGCATTTCTGAGGACTCTTGAGCAGATCTTTAGAAACTTTATCTGGGGGAGGAGTAGTGGCAGGGGCGGTATCCACTTGTTGGCATGAGAGGTAGTGTGTCAGCCGACCAGAATTAGAGGTTTGGGGATGCAGTCATTGGTGGTGAGACTGGAGGTTCTAGCGACACGTCATGTAGCTAGATTTATGCTAGAGCCTGATAGTATGTGGTCCTCGTTGATGAGGGCTAAGTATGATACTTTGTTGCCTAGGACACGGGCTGGCCGTCACCACTCACAAGTTTGGAGAGAGAAATAGGCCAGAGCTATGTTGGTGCTTTCGGAGATCAGATGGGCCATTGAGGATGGGTGATCTATTGATGTTTTGGAAGACAATTGGGTGACTGCAGTCGATCAGTCGTTTGCCGACCATGGTGGATTCGGCGAGGCTGAGTGGATACAGAGTTTGTGACTTGATGGACCCTGCTGGGGTCAGTGGAGGGTTGGACTGATTCGGGAGGTGCTTGGGGAGCAGTTAATAGAGTTGGTTTTGGCTCTACCGGTACCAGCCCGGGAGGAGTCAGACAGGTTAGTATGGATGCCATCAGGCCGGACACGGGTACGGGCTAGGGATCTTCATGCTCTGTTCAGTAGGAAGTCAGCTCGGTAGATTAAGGAAGAATGGATTTAGAGGATATGGGTTCACCCGCATGTAGCGCTCTTTATTTGGAAGGTGGCATGGGGGTGTCTACCGACCAGAAGTCTGCTAGTACGGTGATGAGTGTGGGTCACCCAGTTCTGTGAGGTGTGTACGGAGATTGAGAAGACTGTTGATCATGCTCTTCTGCAGTGCCCCAAGGCGAGAGAGATATGGAATAGATCACCTGTACCGTTACCCTGATTGGTGGAGATGGCACAGGATCTGATCCATGTGCTGAGAGTTTCTATGCAGAGCCCCAGACTCTGAGAGGGAGGATTTTCAGAGCATATTTGGCTTATCATATTTAGCTGGATAGGAATGCAGGCATATTTGAGGATAGGAGGTCGCTTCCGAGGCTAGTGGTGGATAGAGCTATACTGTACGCGAGGGAGGTTACCGCAGCTGCTGTATTGTTTACTACTGAGATGACCAGGGACATCTGGGGCACTCTTTCTGCTGTTGCAGCGCCCAGATTCGCCCTTGTTTCTTGGGTGCCCCTACCCCTTAGTCATCTCAAAGTGAACTTCGATGGTAGTATGTCGGTGGATGGTGTATCTGGAGGCGTCGGATTTGTGATCAGAGACTCCTTTGGTAGGCTGGTAGCAGCTGGGGGTCGGCGCACCCGTAGGCTGGCTCAGGAGATGGGTGGCTTGCAGGCCGCACATGTGTTTCGGAAAACGAACAGGGCAGCAGACTAGGTCGCTTTCTTCGTTGTCCGATATTTCGGAGATTTTTTTTGGACTTCTATAGGAGATTCCCTTTCCTTTATACTCTTTATATTTTCGTAACTTAGCAGGATGCACTTACGTTAGAGCTACATATTGTCACTTTTACCGAAGAAGAAGAAGAAGAAGAAGAAGAAGACACATCTTAGGAGGTCCCTTATTGACTGCAGATGAATTGATATTTGTTATCCTGGGCCAATGCCATCTCTGTTTGCAAGGCTATTCTGGGTATCAACTTCTTCATCTCATGACAACTTCCGAGGCACTCTCCACCATCACATCAATCCACAAGCAATAGTAGATTATAATACACAAAAAACAAGTGAATCCCGATACTAAACTGTTAATTAATAGAGACAATGGAAAGGGAAGTGAAAACTTAAAAATAGATGATGTTTTCTTTTGTCATTTTGATTTCTGACTCAACGAAGATATCTCTCACTGCAGAAATGCTTACTTTAATTGATTAGTATATATTAAAATAGCAACAAATTAATGGATTGGCACATGCCCGTCAAAAAAAAAAAAAAAAGACGGGAGTTTATTTTATCAGCCTCATCCATCATGATCACATGGGAGGAAGATTTTTCGTTCTCCAATTCCATCTTCATCTTCTACCATGCTAACAACGTATTTTTGCATCAATTGGTACAATTTTTTTCATATATCCTGGAGCCACTAGTGATGGTCATTTCTTAGTTTTGAGTTAGCATTTCAAACAATTTGAGATGTCATTTAAGAATAGCTTTAGGAGCTGCGATTGAGATAGGCAGATCCAAAAGGAGCCAAGGCCCATGGATTTGGATTCGAGTAGGGCGCGGCAAGGAACAAGCGGTGGTGCTGGCGGTTTGCCGGTGGAGACGAAGAGGTGGCGGTGGCGGTGGTGGAGGAGGAGTTGGATGACTTTGAGGGGGAGATCACTCGCTGGCAAGAAGGACAGATGGTGAGGGTGGTGGGAGGCATCATGTTCACCGGCAGCTGCATCGGTGACAGCAGCTTCAGCGCCCTCAGCTCGGCAGCTTCCTTCTGTAACCTTCTGTTTTCTTGTGTCAGCCTCTCACACCACCTCTTCAAGTACTCACAATCCACCTCATTCTGCTTCAGCTTGGTCCTATAACAATTTCACAAACCGTTGTCATATCTATTTCCATGTTTCTTCTATAATATGCTTCTATCAATATTATGCTTGGAGGTTTTTAGATCAAAATCATGATTTTATCATCTTCTTTGCTTATAAAAATATTCACAACTAAAAACAAATGAACAGTAGAAATTTTTCTTCTTTTTTCTTTTTTTGCTCTAGAAATTTTTTAAATTTTTTATTTCACAAGTAAAGACTTGAAGCTGTAAAAAGGTCAGAATTTATCGGATCTAGTAATATCATGATTTTATGGTAAATAGTTTACTTTAAGGTATTTACCTTGCTCTTCTGTTCTGGAACCACACTTCCACCTGCCTTGGCCTAAGGTTGAGCTGTTTTGCCAACGCAATCTTCTGCTTCTGCTCATTCATCACCAGCATAACATCAGCAAACTTACAAACTTCCATTGAAACCAAATAGAATGAGAAGTAGAATGAGATAGAAAAAGGAGCTTACTGGACTAAGGGTATTGTGCTCCTTGAAGCACTCCTCAAGAACAGCAGACTGCTCCTTGGAGAGCCGGAGCTTCTTCCGTGAGCCCTCTCCATCCTCCTCATCACTGACCCCTCTCGAGCTCGTCCTCTCAAGCCCATGAACCACGACGCCACTGGAAAATGGATCTCTCTCACTCCTCTTTCCACTCACACTCGAAAGCGTGCTACCGGGTGACGACGCCTCCTCCCCCTCCTCCTCCTCGAGAACACTCTCTGCCCCCGGCTTCCGGTTCACATCGATCCCCTTCAGCATCGGCTGCGCCTCCTCTACTGCATTGCATGAAATCCACGTTCAGACTTTGGACTCTTCTTTTCAGAACTTTTTTAAGATAACAATAAGCATTATATATGGATACTCATTTACCAAGAATCCCTATTTAGAACTATCTTTGCCAAATCTTGTAACAAAATATGCGAGATATGTGTAGATTTTACATTACAAAGTACCTGAAGAATGAAGAAGATTATTGATCCATTGTGGCTTTTGGCAGAGGGGGAATGGGGAATGAGAGTAGGTGGAAGAAGGCAGGGGGAAGGGGTTTTGAGAAGGGTGGAGGCTCAAGCTAAGGCGTAGATCAACCTTTTCTTGCATCATCTTAATTTGGTCTCAAATTTTTTGCGGCCTTCTCCTTTCACTCTTCAGAACGAAGGGAAAGTGAGAATGGGTTCAGCTTTGAGAGGATGGGTTGGGTGTGTTGGGGTTTAAGAAGAAGAGAGAGAGAGAGAGAGAGAGAGAGAGAGAGAGAAGGTGTTGTGGCCACTCTCCTTCCATAATGGCTTAGTTGACAGAGGTTTCACCAATAATGGCCATCATGATTCATGGTTTTTTTTAAAGGTGATATCGGAGGTTGAGTTGGCCATGGGGTGAGAGAGGAGTCGTCAACCGAGCCCTGAAAACCCGGCGGCTTCGCAGTTTGAGAGATTGACTCCTCTGGGTCCTAGGCTCCAAGTAACTTGTCGTATTCTAATAACATTTGGTTATACCAACGAACAGTCAAACAAAAATAAACTGAGGTGTAACTTGGAAATGACAAATAGATAATGTATATCTTGTGAAAGACTTTTATACGGTGATCCATTGGATACAAAAAGTGGATCATTGCGAAGATAGCCATCTGTTGATTTATGAAACTTGCAAGCTCATCAAAAAAGTAGAATTTTTTCAGACAGCATATGTGTTTCACGAGGCAAACTGAACTGTAGATGCTTTCTTTATTGTTCAGCATTTCAAAAAATTTATTTAGATTAGAGCTGTTAATTTTTTTATTATTTTTTTCACTTGACAGATTGTACTTTATAAGATCATTTTTTTCGATTTCGATTAGAGTAACCGACCACTAAACTCCGCAGCGTCGTTGCCCTTTTCGGGTGCCGCTGGTAACTTTTGAGCGGTAACAAGTGTAAATTTATGTACTTAGTGAGCTGTTCTTAAATTCGTGCAGCTGGGAAGAGTTCCCACTTTGCTCTTGTGGCCGAGCCGGTGGGCAGGTGCAAGAGGGACGGCGGCTCGAGCCGGGAGAGAACGTTGAGATCACGCGGTCAAGGGTACCAACGAAACGCACGTGTGGTCCAAAACGACTTTGTGGGGCCTACAAAACCGGTCGTGCGTGTCATCTTGGTCTTGCCGGTCCTTTCCCCGACACCCCCATTCCCCGAAATCACTGGGCTCCTCTCAATGTCGCATCCACCCCTCTCCCCTCTTTCCCACTTTTTCCTTCTCTATTGCATTGCCATCCTTTTTTTTTTTTATGACTGATAAACCGCTGGAAAAATTATATTTTTAGTCCTTTAAATTTAAATTTAATTTTTAGTAAAATTTTAAATTTTTAGAAATACAAATTTAATTTTTATTATTTTATTTTTATTTTTTTATTTCAATCATTTTTTCACTAAAAATTTCAACTGGCATTAACCAATAATTTTGTGGTCGACTATGTGGCATAACCCACTTAGATAGATAATTTCTAGGCCAATTAGTGATGATGTATTATTTTTTTTCTTACTGGTACTATTGCCAGCATATGGATGATGATGTGCATAATATATGAAAAATTTTATTTTGATGATATAACATATAGGCAATTATATGGCATATGGATAATGATGTGGCACATAGCATGTGCCACATCGAAATTTTCTGCCTAAAAGTGTCAAACCGCCGATTGTCACATTATCATTCATTTACCATAAATTATATTTTTGGTCCTCTAAGTTTTGCAAATATTTTTACATGGTCCTTATAGTTTAAAATTTTTAATTAGATTTCTCGATTTTCAAATATGATTTAATATAGCTTTTTTCGTTAACTCGACCGCAATTTTTGACATTGGGAACGTGCAAAAACCTTCAATTATGACCCATATGCCCTTGTTCCTCCTTCTGGGCCTCTTTCCAATCGCCTGGCCTTCCTCCTCCTACTAATTCGAGGTTTTTAAACTATAGGGATCATATAAAAATATTTGAAAAACTTAGAGCACCAAAAATATAATTTATGGTATGTGGGCGATTATGTGGCATATAGGTGATGACATATCACTCGATGATTGGACACTTTTGAGCAAAAAATGTCATTGTTGTGTGCTACATCATCGCCCGTTATGACGTCACTACCCATATTGCACATCATCACCCATACGACACGCCATCAAAATGATCCATTATGTCATGTCATCATCTATATGCCGATAGTAGCGCCAGCAAAAAAAAAAATTGTCACATCATCACCAATCAGCCACGAATTACCTATTTAAATGATTTATGCCACGTAGTCGGCCATATAATTATTAGTTAATGCCGGTAAAAATTTCTGATGAAAGAAAATAGCAAAAATTGGAGAAAAATATGCTATTAAAATAGTCATAAAATAATAAGGACCAAATTTGAGCTCTATAAAATTTCGAGACTTATTAAAATTCTGACCTAAACTTCAAGGACTTAAAGCATAATTTATCACAAACTTTTTCAAGTCAATAAATGCACTTTTTGGTTCATAAACTAGTTGAAGTACTTGCTAGTCTCCCAAGAAAATCATCGCTAACTAGCACATATAATCATTCTATCGTTCTAGTCTAATAATATTTATAAAAATTATATTTCACAACTTATATGGTCAATTCAAATTTTATTGTCTTTTTGTTAATGATAAATAAAATTGCTTATATTGATAGAATCATCACAACTAAAATAAAATCTCACAAAATGAGTCATGCGCGTGATATATAACTTTTTTAAAAGCATATGCCATTAATCTATGCAAAGAACGTTGCTAAACTAAAATTAAACTCAGCTTGCACTAAGACAAATAAATTCATAAACAATGAAAATATAATCAAATATAATTTACATTATACACTATATTTTTAATTATATTCCTATCTTTATTATATGTGAAGTCCTCAAGGGAATAAACAATGTTGATCTATCAGCAATTTGGCCTATATCAAGAACAAAAATAAAATAGTTTTTGTAAGGTAATAATCCGCTTTGCTTTACTCTTTTGATTACGAGCAACTTGAAGCTACATGTACGTTCTTGGGGATGAATAACTTATGCGAACCAGCAGTAAATAAATTAATAATATAGGATAGAATGGTTAAAAAGGTCACACTTATAGCACGTTTAGGAAGGCATCCATGAGCACTGATATACATTGAACAATCCCATCCACTAGATTTCTTCCATCATATTTATTTTTATTTTTATTTTTATTTTTATTTTTGCTAAAAGATAGGAGGGGGGGGGGGGGGGGGGGGGGGCGCGAGGTGAAACTCCGCCCGCGTAGCAGTCTCCATTGGACCCTTCTTTCAACAGAAAATATTCGATGCGGATAGACGGGATGGTCATCCTTTACTTATACTCTTTCCGACCTGTGGGTTGCCCCACATATGAGTACGTCATCTCAGAGCCATCTCAGTACAGGCGGACTAGATGACAATTCCACTGGATAGATCAGACGGGGGCATCCGGTCTTCACATTCTTCTATCATATTTGATAGGGTTATTTTGGAAGAAGTGACGCTTAGTCGATAGAATAGCAACTTAATTAAAGAATGATGATTAAATCTGAGATTTTATGGGGAATGATGATTAAGTGTGCCCCCACCTTGTGCCTGCAAGCTGTCCCACGTGTTTTCCGATGTCGCCTACGCGCCCCGCCCCCCGAACGAGGTCACACGTGCTCCCCACTTGGCCCCCGCATGCTCTGTCTCTCTCTCCTCACACACTTCTTCGGGTTCCAAAAGCCAAAATCCAAACCCGTTAAAAAGTATTCGTTATCAACCACAAATGAAATATTTATACATATAAAGAATATTGATAAAAAATTATCAACCACAACTAACGCATGATTCCTGTTGGTATTCCTTATTGTAGGGAAATACTAATTATTGGGAAAAAAGTGGATCACCCGGAGCACATGGTCAAAGCACCGAAATTCGGTGGCGAGCGTGACGACGGTAAGCATACATACTCTCAGCAGTCATGACCTCAGCGCGCACGACCTCAGAAGCTCCTCCTTCTCGATTCGCGGTCATCCCCGGATCCAATTTCCAGCAGCACCAATAATTTTAAGGTAATATTTTCGGCGCCATGTTTTGTTATTTGTATATAAAAATGTAATAGTGGCTAGCAGAAGTACATTTTTTGATCTATTTTTTTCAAAAAAAAATATTACTTCAGTTTATTCACTTTTCTATGTATACTTTATTTTGGCAGATATAATTACTATTCTTTGATGAAAAAAAGTATACGAAGTTATGCTAGCATTGATATAATTGAGGGCACCAACCAAGGAGTTTAAGCAAGATTTGCATTAAATCTAGTTCATCTAGTCATGTTTGACTCAGTTATGCTAGACTTTATGAGATTAATATTCATCTTAGCTCGAGATTGTACTCTTATACCATCCATTATAGTTAGATAGATCAATTAATTCAAAATATTGTAATGGAAAATCAAATCAAACTTCGCTTATAAAGTTTAGATCTTCTCCGATTTGGAGTTGAATGAAGAGGATTGATTCATCAATTAAGTCCATTCAATTACAGCCAGCGCGACTCTCCATGTTAGTGCTGAATTTGAGAGAATCCGGACTCCTAATATGGCGGACCGTTGCAATTGCCGGTTCATAGTCTAAGTTACTTTGTGAGTTTGGATACGGGTTCGACCGATATCGACCAGAACCCGGTAGCACCTGTTTAACCGCAAGAGCTAGGTCAAAGTCAAAAGTTTGACGGCCCCGCAGACCTAACCACATGCAGTAATGGTTGTAATTAACTTAAAGGAACCATGTGGAGCTTACGTGGAATCCCAGGGTAAGCCAGCCATGCAAAAGGTACGGCCTAAAGGGATCACACGTGGGTGGACGGTCAGTGGCCCCCTCCACACGAATGAGATCCCAACGGTCAAACACCACCCGGAAGCAACTCATTGGAGTAGGGTTGTTAATGAGCCGAGCTGCTCAGACTAGGCTCAGTAAAAGCCCGGTTCGGTAAAAGTCCGGCTCGGACTTGGCTCGTTAGTCAAACGAGCTCGAGCCCGAGCAGCTCACGAGCCCAAACGAGGTCTAGTCTCCCACTAAAAGATTTTATTTCATCACCATAATTCATAAAAATCTGACCACATAGAGAAAAATAGCCTGTTATCGCGAGCTCGGGCTCGTTCTGGAGCTCGTAATTGAAACTAGAGCTGATCACGGGCCTTCTGGCCCGCCCAGCCCGGTTCGAAATTTTTCGGGCTTGGGCATTAAAAAAGGCCCATGGGTCGGGCCTGGGCAGGAAAAGCAGCCTGACCAAAAAAATCGGGCCAGGCCTGGTCAGGCCATTCTGGCTCATTTCCAGATTCCAAACAAAGAAAAAATCGGGCCTGTCGGATCGGGCCTGGATAAAAATTTAAGCTCGACAGTCGGGCCGGGCCGGGCCTGGGCAAGGCCATCGGGCTTAATTTCTGCTGTAGAGCCCGATCCGAGCCCAGTCCAACTCGGATTTTGATCAGCTCTAACTGAAACGAGCTTTACGAGCTCAAACCCGAGCCTTTGCTTTGCCAAGCAAGCCCGAGCTCGAGCCCAATACAGAGCTCGTTACCGAGCCCGAGCCCGAGCTTCTGTGAAACGAGCCGAGCCGAGCTGTCGGCTCGTTAACAGCCCTACTTCCAAGGAGCTTCTTCTCATGTTGAAATTAAAAAAATTGGAGCCACTGAGTTGGCCACACGTGCCGAGGAGAGTCCTCACCCTGCAACTGAGCTGCCAGGTCCATTGGATCGAATCTCGACCGCTGGTTTGGAAGATTTGGTGGCTTTTGGAGCCTTGGACATGCAAGTGGTGCATTGGCACGGGGAGCGCACGTGCCAGCAGCCAGCTGGGTATGTTAGGCTGTCTTCTCTAGTGTACGGAAGCATGAGTGGCATTTTAGTTATATCGGCTAGAGTGGCATTTGGAACTAACCATAGAGTTGAGGCCTTGTCGTATACATGCAGGCTATTCAAGAATTGTTGAATTTGACACCATGCTTCACGTATAATTTTATACCACAACAAAGATACGACCAAAATAACTTTTTTTTTTTGAGATGCATACGAAGGACAGTAATACATCATTCTGACCTCTTTCAAGTGGAGAGAGATGCCAACTTGCTAGTTAGGGCAAGTTGGCATGATGATAAATTACTTTAGGTTTTGATATATTTGATGTAGGTGAGAAGAAGGAGTAGTTGTGATCATCCTATCTAATTGAAGTTTTCTTCTAATATATATGTATGTAATCTCACAAATCATCCCCCGTTTTAGCTAGATATCTTAGGGACGCCGTCTCTTCCTATTATAATAAAAACTCTTTCATTTCATTTCCACTCTGACGCTCGACTCCTTGCATTTAATAATTTTTCTTTTAAAAAATCGAGGCTGAGTCCTGTCTAACTCTGATTACCATGGAAGCACTCCAAACATGTCTTCCATCTATATTTTGGATATAAAAGCATATGTGTTGCACATGCACAGTATTAGTTTTAATAAAGAGAACAACATAAGGGAGAGTTCAACCAAGACGGATGCATTCAAGTATACATTCATAACATTGTCCTCAAATGATGTGATTTTGAATGCTAAGACCAATTCAACATTAACTTAGAAGTTTGATTTGTGACCAGTCAAATAAAGATTCTAGGTAAGACCATCCCATGCCTGCTCGAGCTATGTCCTTTGAATCGACAGTTCTTTATCAAGGCAAGGCCTAGAGAACCGCATGAGTGCACTAAAGCTATTATCTGCCCTCACACCTAGGAAACCATTCGATTCGATTGCGTGAGGTGTCATGTCAGAGGAAAGGTGACGCCCAGTGGACGCCCTCCTTGGAGGGAAAGAAAGGTTCCTTAGACTACAAGGAAAGGCAGATACCACTTCCAAATCCATACAGAACTTTTACATAAATCTTTAGCATACAGAATGATAAATCGTACCAATTTGAATTTGCAGAAGAAGACTGGTGTTAAGTCATGGTGGTGGTGAACTTGTCTCCATTTGTGATTGTGTAGATTCGAAGATATGCATGTTGGAACTTTATAGTTCTTTTTGATGATGATTGCCTAGGACTATGCCATGTAGAATATAATCCCATTAGTTGTTTCTCCAAGCATGTCACTTAGAACTATTACTTAGAATGTGTGATGCTCAAATGCCTCCTAGGTCCTTTTTGTTTATTTAAGGGGATGATGTTTCCTAGGTCCTGTTCGAATGATCTATACATTGTTGGAGCATCTAATTCCAGTTTTAGTTGGAGAAATATGATGAGAACCAAGTGGACATCATTGAGCATGGAAAATAAGCCCAAGACCTACCCTTGAATCATCTTTTTGGTGTGGATTCCCTGTCAATGGTTACAAAGTTAAAGGGCTTTGTCTCCAAATCATTCCACTAACCAAGCTGGATCACATGAAATGGTACGAGACAACAACAGAACGTTGAGCACAATCAGTATGTCCGCCATGTGTGGTGTCAGAAGGGCTTTGGTGCTGACCATGCAAATTAAAGGTTCATGCACACGTTATTGAGGCCCATTGAACTGTTCAACTAAAACTTTTGTATATAGTTTTGATATTTTATATAATTTAAGAGAGATAAAAAATGGGTGAGAAGAAGACTAAATAGAGTAGTAATCATATTCTATAGCAAATTAGGCTAATAAATGAATACATTCATTTGTAGCATGAGATGTAGAAAGGTCCAAACTGATGTACAATCTCTTGCTGAATCCATTCTTTTTCTTTTCTTTTCTTTTCTTTTTCATTTTGATAAACAATCCTTTCCCTTTAAAAACCTTAACCTGATTGATGCTTATTAATTGTGGTTATTTAGACATTATTTTTGAGGTATTATTTCATTATGACAGCTATTGCACGTGAAGAATAAGAATACTCAATACCTGAGCATTAGCTCATGGTACACCCTCTCGCCTTCAAGCGAGCAGTCCTAAAGTGGTGTTAACCCTCAAGACTTAATCCTGCCCGTTCGGGAATTTTTTGAAGTACAAAATTATAGTCATGCAACCAATAGAACTTAGACTAACCAGGTGCTTGGTAGGGTAGCTCTGGCCTCCTCGATCTTAAAGGCAAACAATGACTCAAGCAAATAACAGGCTTACGACATTATTTTTATAATGGGGACCCATGCAAGTTTATGTTTAGTCTCACATTAATTGTATACCGGATAGATCTTGAATACTTATATTGGGCTATCCCGTACCTGTTCGCTCTCCAGATCTAGTCAATCACCGTGGAGGGATCACCCTCAAAGAATAGACTGTCGGCCTAGCACCCATCAACAGAGATGGCCACCCGTTGATACGGGACACCTACAGATTGGTGTGGAAGTTGACCTCTTGCCAAATAACACATGTGTATCGAAAGACGAACAGTGCAACAGACTAGATCGTCTCTTATATTGCCCGGCATTTCGAGGAGGTCATGTGGACAAGCTTAACATGCAATCCACACCCATGTACTATTTACTTTCGCTTGATCCGATAGATTGTACTCACATTAGAACTCCATAAAATGAAATGCCGGTTTGATCAAAAAAAATATATTATATAGAGCTAAAAAATCTAAGTAATGCTTTCTAACTAGTAATTTTAAATTAGATCCATCATTGTTATAAATAGCATTTGAGTAGGCTCAATTTATAGTCCACGTGGCGAAAAAAACACTGTAGCATAGCTTTTGTGGGGCTGATCGCAGACCAAAATGATGTTTGTGATTGGATTTGCAGTATATGTGATTTAATTTAATTAGATCTAGACTCTTAACCAGGCATGACCTCTACAGCCTAACCCCATAAGCTGTCCTGGGTTCATGCAACTCTACGAATGAGCATTACTTAAAATAAAGGTAGCTGAACACTCATGTTAGTCCAACTAATTTACCAAACTTGTTGAACATGGCACACATCTGGTCATAGATTGTTAGACTAAATAGGGATTGGCGAAAAATGGGTTTGTTCAAGGTGCGCCACCCTAGAATATAATACCAGTGTTGAATAATTGTGATGCTTCTATCCAGACAAGAGGTGTGGAATATTCAACAATAAGAAAATAATTAGTTGCTTTCTAGCAGCATTACAGCAGCATGAAAAAAAAAAAGAAATTTGATACAAATGTTACATCGACATTTTACCACAGGATCTATACGTTAAAGCAGCATATAGCTTTGCAATCCATTCTGGACATGCCTTCAACGAATTATTGCAGGAAGTGTAGGAATACTGTTTCTCACTCAGTTATATCAAAGCAGAGCTTAGCTTCATCCCAGGGACCATTTATCTCAAACTTGTATTCCTGTATCCTTATAAGCCAGTAGGGGCAAACAACCGATACGAAAACCAGAAGACCCAGCAAAAGAACAAAGAGCATGCGATGCAACTGGAACACAACGCTCAAGGTCATAATCATCAATGCAAATGAGAACCACATATGCAGTCTGAAGGAGTATTTCTTAATGCAGAATGCGATGAGCGGCGCAAAAAGGAAGATTTGCAGGGAAAAGAACATTATGGCAAAGACATGAAGCCTAGATGGGAGGCGTGAAGCCACTAGAACTGAAGCTACTATTGATGCATTCAAAGAAATGTTGCTGGCCAAGGTTGGATTGTTCAGAGCACCAGGGGGTCTTATTGTGGAACCAGAGTAGTCGTGCAAGAAGAGATGGACCACAAGAAGCGACACAGTGAGTGCATATATAGAGTCTGAGCTGATAGACCTGGTGAGTGTATGATATATAGGCGCTAAAATGTACAAGCCACTGATGAAGAAGGAAATGTTAAGAAGATATCGAGAGAGAAGCTGCTGAGAAAGCTGACTTGTCGTAAGCAAAAGAACTGAAAAGCCGAGTGCTAGAAGGCCAACATCGAGTTTAAGGAGAGAGGTCTCATCAATGACTGAACCCAATGTATGAATCCAGACAGAAATCACCAGAGCAACGATGCAAAGATACTGAGATATGGAAACGGAGTCTTGCATCACCTTAAACAGATCCCTCTTTACAACATTAGCATTCATAACCATTGCTTCAAGGAATGACTCATCACTGTAGTTATCATTGTACCCCGGCTGCATTCCTCCGTAGGCTACTTTCTTCCACTTTGGACGATGTGATATCCTGTCTGCAGCACCCTTCATCATATGCTACCTAATTTACTAATGGACAAATGTTCAACTTAGGAAGGTCTCAAATATGGCCTCCAATCTTTTAGTATAGCTTTCTATATCATGCCTGCAATTTAGTAAATTTAAAGTTCATGCAATTAATCCATACAGAGAACCACCTTCATCCCAGGTTGATAAGCTCTCAGTTTAACTGATTCCTGCTCAAGGAAAAAGAGATGATTTTAGAGTGCACAAAAATGGTCCTCTATCAATAAATAGGGCACTCAATGGATCAATGGTCCTGTATCACATATCATAGCTGGCGGGTACATATTTACAAGAGCAATGCAATGATCAAGAAAAATGTAAAAAAAAGGATCATGATAGCAAAACATGCAACAAATACAGCAGATTGCTGCATCTTTGATTGTAACAACAGGGCTCTACATCCAATTAGGATCTTGCTTGAAACTAACCTAGTTGTTTGGCTTAGGTGTGAGTCCTTGCATTGAGAATTCAATTTTTGTTGTTAAAAAGTAAACAATTGAGGTGTTCTCGGTCTAGCTGGATTCTTTTAATGGCAGAAGACTATAAGCGTGGATAAAGATAAACCAAAATCTATAATTCTTCGTCAGATGAAAGCTATAAGATTAATATAGAAGATGTGTATAGATGTTTTCAGGATACTGCAATTTTGTCTACACATCAAGCAAAACTAGATTTATATCTTCCTTTTCCTTTGTTTTCTGCTTGTCAACATGGCATAAGGGGTAGTACAGTAAGGTTTTCTCCTTATTTCTCCTTATTTACATGCACCTAAAGTTTGATGATTCGATCATTTGAAGGGGACAATCATAATGAATGTAAGCTATTGCAGAGCAAGCATTTATCTAATTTCACCAGCACCTTAGGATTCAGGTATCAATTCTTCAATGGATCAGAACCCAAATATTTGATCAGGAATTTCAAAGCAGTCCAAAGGTTGGGTCCATAGTTGGCAACAAGAGCTGCAATTTGCGACTGGAAAGGAGGACCAGCGGCCCCAAGCAACTTCAAAACAACAAACAAAATGCTGAAGGCTATTGCAGGCAGCTGATTTGTAAATATCAATGGAAACAACAGTATAGCCCCAACACTTTTTGGAGTCTATTGAAGAATTGGAAGGTAAAATCTAGATAAACAAAAAGATCCAAGCTGACAACAAGATCACAGAGAAATGGCAAAGTTGCACCACAAATTGATAGTAGAATGATAGCAGTTTTACTTTTCTTGGATCTCCTATCCAAGAAAAAAATCAAGTGATTATAAACCTGAAGCTCAATCACCCTGCCATCAACTTCAGAAACAACTGATAATTGTCATGCAAGAATTATGATATCAGATCAAGTTCTCTTTTCTCCTTTGTGAGTTGAGACCTGGCCCAAGAGGTTCACTTCATTTGTATGTAATTATGGAGTGGAAAGTCATATTGAGACACTATGAGTGAGAGCAAGTAGAAAGTCATGCTATGCTCGATAAATTAAATCATAGAATCTCAAAACCTGTGAAGCGGTTGGAAGCTGCATAAAGCATACACAGATGGCCTATTCAGACATGGACTTCAGCAGATCATATTAATCTTTCACCGAATGGCCAATCTTGACAACTGATCAATTAAAGAACCAAGACATCATGGATGGGTGGACACATGAAGGCCAGCTGATAATACGATCAAGGGACTGGGCAATGGATATGGAACATTATATCGATTGTGCTAATATGACTTAAGGGAAGAGTGGGTATTCTTAAAGGCCAAATTAAAGGAGTCCCCGATCAGTAAACTGTGTAAGTGAGCAGCTGCATAAATTGCTGTCCCCTTGGTATGATATGCCTAAGTGTAAATGTTGTATATGGCGGTACAGTGAGGAAATCAATTACATAAAACTAGGCAATGAAGCAACATAAGGGAAGAGATGAAAATGAGATGGAAAAAAAAATCTGGCCTACCATCAGCAAAACTTGCATGAATTTTTTTTCTTTCTCAACATATGAAGTTAAGTAGTGGAGGATTACATAAAAGAATCCAAAAGATCACTTTTGGGAATCATATGTATGAGACTGACATTCCAAAAGGGACTAGATACTATATGAGTCAGCACAAGGAGATCCAATATTGAGAAGGTAGCATTGCCTTGTAGAGAATCTTGAATAAGAAAATTAAATGCAATTAGGGATGGTGCCTAATGGGCTTGCAGATGATTTTCTCAAATGCAATTCCAAGCAACTATCAAATGCAGTAATCAGTAATGTCCTAATTTTGCTAAAGATGTTTCTACAGAAGAGAAAAAAATACCATATCTGATGCTTAAAGGAGAAACGTCATTATCACTTTGCATTTTGCTTGTGCCCACGGGCATGCTGACCCCTCCCTGCTGTGCATGCCATTGGTCCATGCCTTGCAGATGGGGCCGGACTGACCATGCATGTAGCACCGCACCACTGCAGTGGTGGCCCCTCAGTGCACTGGCCAGTGGCACATGCAGCACAGAGAGTGCCGCATCTGCACAGCAAAAGAGAAACCACACACATCAAAACCTACCTAGCAGCCAATTAAGACATCCATCAGGCCTAGGCAGGGCACCCAGGATGTTTCCTTTTAATACCTCTAACATCCTTCTCGGGTCTTTCTGTGTAGGTTCAGACAAAATTTTATTTCTTTTTCATTTTTTTTTTCATTTCGCTCATTGTTTCCCCATATAAATATTCAGAAACCCATCTAAATAAGCCTATATTTAGCTAGAGTTCTTCTCAAAACCCTTCAATTATGTCACCACAAACTTCCTTTATAATTCTTTAAATATTAACTTCTTCAAGCCCAATTTATCCATATTATTAACAACTGTCCTGAATTGTCCCCACATATTTCAGACTAGCAAGCATTCAAACCCGTTATATCCTTAATATCTTCGCTCCTTATAAGCCATTATTTAATAATGTGCTTTCTACCTAAATATTATCTTCAGATAACACATGCCCAGATCTATTGTAACTTCAAAAGTCTATATAAAGATGGATAAAGACAAAAAAATGATGAGAGCATCAATCAGAAGTTCCTTGAAAAGAAATTGTTGGTAGAAGGGAAAAATGACTGCTCGCCCTTATCACTTCTAAAAATTAATTGGGGCATTGGCAGCAGATAGAAGAGGATTTTGAGATGGATGCTTACATTATTAGATTTGAAGTTTATGACATTAATAATACCACATAATGAAATACAATCTTCAATATATCATTGGACTTGATTTCATGATCATATACCACATCAATCTCCAACATGTGAGGAAAAATACATTCTCAAGTTCATTTGACAGAATACATACAAATCTTCACATTCACACTGAATGATGGCTTTGCACCAATTAAGTATCCTTAAGAATGCCATAGTTGATAAGGTTAATGAAGGTTAGCTTTCCATATTGATGATTAATGGCTTAATTCTTGACTATTTCATCTAAGATTGGAGTCATCAACAAATTTTATATATTCATGGTATAAAGATTCGTCATCAATCATTAAACAAATGGCTTGTTTCCCAAAAACCATGTTCGTGATAAACTAAATTTATTGGATTGTTCATACTCCATAGATTCAAAAATCTAATGACAATAATATTCAAATATTGGTGGTGATAGTGCCAAAATAATGCGAAACCATTGATTTAAAAGGCAGCTGTGAACTGAACAGGAAACTAGAGACCAAATGGTGCTTTGCCAGAAGGCAATAATTAAGCAAACGATTAAAATATTTATATTAAAATTAATTAGAACATGAAAGTTTTATAATACATGAGCATAAACAAATAAATAGAAATTAAAGCAAAAGAGATAAATTAGGGAAACATTTCCACAACTATTTAAAGACCTATCTTAGCGAAATATGACAGGGCATGTTGACTAGCAAAGTTACACAATTTCCCTGTAGATATTACCACAAATTTGATTGATCATCCAAAAACAAAGACACTCAATTATTTAACTGAATTATTGTGACCAGCAACTCCACCAGAATATGCATACGAATGCAGAGTTAGAATGAAACAAATATCCAAAAACTTGTCAAATTGTTTAAGCTGCATGTAGGTAAGGTGATTGGGCACCAAGAAGATTGGTCGGTTCTAACACTCTAACTCCCTCTGCTTGTACTCCAGACGGTACTATGAGCTTCTCATGGTGGTAGGTGCATTTGCTCATAAATGAGATTTCGTTGAAGGTTTTTAATTGTTGAATGAACAAGTGACTAGAATTAGTCTAACATAGGAAAATTGGTTTTACGAACCCTCATACCTTAAACACTCATAGCAGGTGAATTGATATGAGTACAACAATGGATAGTATCTAAAAGTTTGAATTGTTTGCCTTAGATCAATGTGATTTCAACTTACAACATAGATATCCAGACCAATAAGCATGAAGAATCGTACTTAAGATCCAAACTAACAGGAGAGGTGCTTGAATCTCAGATACAAATCCAGTCCTGTCTTGTGGACGTCACTATTGAATGAAAGTCCATAATAACCATTTTGAGATGCCAACCCGAATAGTTGGCAAGCCTTAATGGTTATGGATCAATCACTTCGAGATAAATCAGGAAATTTTCAATAGTTTTTTAGCTGTGGTGTTTTTTTAGCCATCCATTTCTCGATAATATATATATACCAAACATAAACCCTAGGCAGATGTCTTCTGAAGAGTTCTGTGCATCATTATCAATGTTAATGTACATGTCAAATATTTGATTAGTTTGTTATTATTTATTTCCAATAAAAGAAGAGCTTTTTTTGACTAAATTAGGACCTTAAGAACAGAAATCAGATAATGCATATTGATATTCCCCAACGTTGTCGACATGATATTGAGTATTGACCGCCCAATAAGACACAAAATGAATCCCTTTGTCCCCATATCTTGTATTTCTGCCTCACCCTAACCAGAAATTTCAAGTAAAAAAAAGGAAAGACTGTTGCACTAGATCGGAGAGTTCATAAGAGATCCACAACAGATTTGAAGAGGAATGTTGTTCTTGTGATATAACAAGATTATTAAAAGAAAAAAGAAAGATATTACGGTTTTTAAGTTAAAATTGCTCAAGATATCACCATTTCCACATGTGCCCTTCTATTGGCATATGCCATAAAGACAATTAAGGCCTGGAAAGGAATTTGAAAGTTAAAGTGGTGGTGGTGGTGTTTTGAGGGCATAGGATCTTGCCCTTCGTGGCATCATGATCTCTATAGAAGGTGGGTTTTTTTTTTTTTTTTTTTTTGGGGGGGGGGGGGTGGGTGGCGGCGTGGTGGGGTGGTGGTTTGGTGTGGTGTTTGCGCCTAGAGGAAGAGAAAGAGGTGTTGTGAAGTAGATGAGATTCAGGCTCTAGTTTCAGTTAGGAATTCTTCCAGTATAACCAGTACTAGGGAACGTGCCTTGCACACAAGACACCCGGATATATAAGGGCATCAATTCTCTCAATAATAGGCAAGCTTCCTATTAAGTATGAAATGAGAAGATAAACTCTTTATGGAGTTCTAACTTCTAGGTCAGTGGATTATGAAAGACAGCACAAAAAATCTAATAGATCATGGAGTTGATTATTAGTAAATGATGAATATATTTTTAGTGCAAAAGAAATTGGGTGCATCACTTGATAAAAGACCAATGGTACAATTTCACCTGTTACAGAAGCAGTTAGGCATATTCCACTAGAACGTGGTCATCAAGTTCAAAAAAAAGAAAATCCAGACTGCTAAAAATACAAAGATATATTAATCCACTGGGAGACTCCAAGCTGACTGAGCACATCAAGCTTCTCTACCCAGACACTAAGTGGATGTTTTTGTAAAAGACATCAACATATCAGTGGAAAAGAAAAGGAAAAGCCAAAAAAATAAAAATAAAAAAGGTTAGACACAGGAATGTTAAAACACGGTCCAATCCGTTTTCAAAAACTAAGTCCATTAATGACATAGCGCACATTTTAAATCGGTTAACTTTTTTATTCTAATCTCTTCTTATCTTTCTACTTGGTTCAGCATTGCTATGAAAGCACATGACTTGAAAGAAGGAGAGCAAATCTCACTAAGAAACCAAACATTTTTCGGTATTGTGCTTCATAGCATCAGTCCACTAACATAACGACATGAGAAATTTGAGGGGCAAAAAAGAGAGAGAGAAGAAGAAGAATTAAAGAATTTCACATGTTTGTGCAAAGATTTAATTTTTTTTAATTTAAAGTGCACACTAAAGAGAAGCACAAATACGATGATCGTGAGACTGTTGCAGTCAATCCATGGTGTAATTCAGTGAACCAGTACCAGAATCAAAGAATGTGTCTATCATGGCTGACAAACCAACAATATAATGTCCTTTGATGCATTAAATCAAACAACGTATATGCATGTGGTATGCGTTCAATAATTCATCTGAAAACCTACTGCGTAGTGCAAGGAAAACCGAAATTACAAGTCCGGAAGAAGATGCAAAATGTGATATGAAACATAGAGTATGCAACTTCAAATTGAAGCCACACCAGCAGCAACATCAGAAGAGGAACAAAAACATGAGTGGGTGGTAGAGATCGGACTTACAGAAGCAAAAGAAGGAGAGAGAATTCCTTGGAGTTCCGGGTGGAATGCTTGAGAAACAAGAGAGAGCGAGATGGTGGGCGACGGAACCGGACCTCTTCCAGTCCCGTCCCATGATGTGTTTCTTGGTCGATGAAAGGAGGACCGATACTATCCGCTGCTTAGCTATATCCGGGCCATGGTTGGTTGCAGGCCGAGTATAGAGAAGCCAACGGGTAGACTTATTATTTTCGGCTTTTTTTGAGTGCATTCGTACTTGCACTGTATAAGACATCCGTTCTAGAAAGAAAAAAAAGAAAAAAAGAAAGAAAGAAAAAATAATCGTTCACTTTTTGAGTCTCATGGGCCGGATCGGGTCAAAAATAGGACTAAAAAAATATCGGATCTAAATTTTATATTTTCTGATCCAACATGGCTTGACCCGTATAATATCTGAATCTAATTTGGATCGGCAAAATGAGAGGCCTGACTCAACCCAAATCCTATTTAACCTGACCTAAAAATACAAATTATATAAAACAACTTCTCCTTCACTCATTCAATGAATTTATTTAACCTAAACACTTCTTATTCATCTCAACAACTCCTTGTCCTCTCACATACTTTCACTTAATTACATTAAACATTCATTATTTATTTTGGTAGACTTTTGTTTATCAATTATCATATTTTTTAAGTATATAGTAATAGTTAAATATTTAACTTAAACTGTTGATTTGACCCTGTTTTGACTCAAACATTCAGGGTTGCACATTAATGTATGTGATAATCTTGCATTACCGGATCATTTCGCGGGCAATGAAGTAGTTTCATGGATGAACATTATGAAGTAGACTTGATAAATAATGTGTTTTTGTACTAACACCTAACATTCCAAAAGAGCAAAGCCCACATGCACACCCTATGCGTAAAAATATCTGTAACAATTAAATATAAGAGCGTAAAGTAAGTTTTAGATGATCAAAGTCTTGTCATTTAAAAGAGATTATTGAAGGGGATCATTTTTTTTGGATAATTATATCCCCTGAAAATGAGTCTTTTGATCCTTTCCTAATGGGCGCATATACAAGTCTGTGTAATGTCTATCAATGTCAGCAGGGGCAGCCGAATGCATTTGGAGGTCTAAGACGAACTCACTAAAGAAGGCCTTTTTTTCAAAAAATGATGAAAAAAATTTAATAAGTACAAAATACTTTAAAAATTTATTTAAAAATATTTCGTGTAGCCTTTTGAGATGCAAAATTACTAATCAAACTTTTATACTTAAGATTTATTAAAATACTATTTTCAATCGATAATATAGCTAATTCATTTAATCCATTTAAACTTTTGTGCTCTATATAGCAAGTAGTTCACTTTTATTCAAATTAGATGTCTGAACATGAAATGCCAGCAAGATACAGCTCAATCCCCAATCCAAATTCCACTCATCTCTATCAGATTCCCTCCCCAATGCTGCTATATATCATCCAATTTACAGAGCTCCCAAGATTCATGGGAGGAAAGATTTTCACCCAAGTTAGGTATGAATAACAATTTCAAGTTCCTTTAAGGGGAACCACTAGATGCAATTTTCCAGGGAAGACATTCTAAAGTTTCAAGCATGAGTCTACTTCTGGTTCAACAAAACCACATTTAATCACCTGCTTTGATGAAAAAGACCATTGATTAAGTAAAACTGAAAACCATGGATCCTTGTAATAAATTAGAAATGTTAATGAACTAGTTGATTAGCTACATAAAATTCTAATAATTCCAATTTGATTACAATTAATTAGTCTCTTCCACTGATATATGAAATAGACCTGGTGAACTCAAAAGTGTAATTAATTAGTAGTGTATAGAAAATAAAATGATTTGGATATTCACATCCTTTACAAAGTTCATATTAGTAGCACATATTAGCATCTCAGGAGCAGATTCTTCATTCCCTTTGCAATTAAGAAGCAACAATATCAGGTTTTCATGACTATCCCTCAAATATGTGGAGTAATGTAACATGATAGAAATAAAGGGAACTCGTAAGTATCCTTACCAACATGAAAAGTACCGAACCATGAGAAATCAGGTTATTCCTGTTGCTTTTAGATTTAGAGTCAAGAGAGTCTTGTAACTTAGCGGGACCCTTTTCCTGCCCTCAGGTTTTATAAAATGTTCGTGACAGCCTAATGTGCTAGGGTCCCCGTTTGCAATTCTTTGTATCTTTTAAATAGAAGAAAATGACTCTATACACTACGAGCTAGATTTTTTTTTTTTTGGTGTAACTGCAACTTACACATGCCGGGCGTAAGTACAACCTACAAAATCAGGAAAAAAAAAGATGACAAAGAGACTGAGGCACAATCGCCTCAGATGAACCCTCCCAAGTGGTGGGCCGCAAATGAAGCCACCTAGTCAGATGCAAATGAAGCCATCCAGTCGGCCGCATTGTTCGCCTCCCTGTAGACGTGTGTGACCCACGAGAGACCATTCTCGCTTAAGAGTCTACAAACGTTACAAAGCAGCATGCTCGAGCTCACACCGAGACTCCGGCTCCGTATCCACTCTATCATCGTAGCTGAGTCTTCCTCAAGCAGAATGTGGTCCGCATCCAGCACCCGCCTCGCATAAGTAAGGCTACGAGCTAGATATTGAATTTCATAAAGCAGCTTGGATTCCCACGTCCGATGCTTCCAATCACAAGCGTGGAAATTAAATACAAGTATATTTCCCTTTGCACCCTATAAAGTACAAGACGCCTTCAATGCAAAATATTTGCACTTCTGAGATTTCGGAAGCCCAACTCAGGTTTCACAATCAAGACAGACTATCTTAAATGCTAACAAAGCCTCGCTACTACATATATATATATATATATATATATATATATATATATATATATATATTACCTGATTTAAACCCTAACCTCTATCCGATGCAAGGGGCACAGGAAAAACATGAACTCTGACCTATAAAAACCCTAGTTCTTCCAAGAACCAGAGCTCAACCCGTTCGGCTTACAAATTAAACACCAGCTAGCATACAGGAACCGAAGAAGAAATATTTCATGAAAAAAATGAAGGATTCAAGAAAGCTAGGCCTAATTACCAACAAATCTAACTCTAAACCGTAATTGTCCAATGTTGCAATACTCCCAAGCTACCCGAGCTAGTCCAACTAATCCACGCCAAGGTTCTTTCCAGTACAAGATTTGAAAAGAAATCCCTCTAATTATCGAACCAAGAACCCAGAAACACGCGAGAAATCGCCATTACACCACAAGAAAGGTCGATTCGACTTACCGCTGCTATCAGAGGGATCGTACTCCATGACAGAGCCCTCCAGGAGACGAATTCTTTTGCGCGGACGCCCCAAAAAATGCTGTGGACACCTCGAAAAAGAGAAAAGAGAGTGCTTTCTCCTCGGTTAGGTCGAAAACGCATCAAGAACCGGGCGATCTGCCTCTCTTACATCCATTTTTTCCCCATATACCGCAAGAACCGATCCATTTCGAGCGCCCCTAAGCCTCCGTTTTGGAGTTTTGGGGAGAAAAGAAAAGAAAGAAAACTTTAATGAGGAGCGAAAAGAAAAGAAAGAAATAGAATGGGCTTTTCTCCCTCTCTTGTTTCGAAGTTTTAGGAGAAAAAAAAAATACTTTTTTTCTTTGAAAGTTTGGAGAGAAAAACAAAAAAAAAAACATACCTTTTTAATATTTTTACTAAAATATCCTAGGGGCATGCTTAAGTTTCAATTCTTTTCTCTCCAAATCCTTCCACTTATGAAGGAAAGAAAAGAGAGAATTAGAGATCTAAATTTTTCCTGATATTTCCTCCTTTTCTTTTCTTTTTCCTCCAATAAAAAACTCCCAAACATCAAAATTTTTTACTTTCCCTTCCATTCCATTCCTTTCTCCTTAATTCCAAGTTTTCAAACGGACGCTAAACGAATTCGATCGAGAATTCGAATAGCAGGAGTGGAGTTTAGGGGAGCTTCGTGGAGATCAGTAGATATAGAGAGAGGAAGCCAACGGCGTGAGAGAGAGAGAGAGAGGCAGGGGCGGCCCAATGCATTTGTCGGCTTGTGACGCTTGTCGCCACGACGACGCGGCCGCCACCTCGCCTAACCTCGCCTGTGAGAAGTCGAGAACGCCGAGAAGACGAACCAAACGGGGAACTGGAAAGTGGGAAGACGGAGTTTGGGATCGGCTTTGCCGCTTTAAGAATGGTTGCAACGTTGCTGCCGCCTGGGCAAACGGCCCTTTTTGGGGGCAGGGGCCTTATACCACCGAGGCAAGTAGAATAACTGATCTAATTAGTAATTATTGATTTTTTTTTGCGGGCCTACCTCCCGCTTTGCTTGTTTCAAACACTAGTCTTTCTGATAGGAAAAAAATGATTTTTCATTCATAATTCTCATTTGTACAGAAAAATTCAAATAGTACAAGAGACAAAAAAACGAAATCTATCCTGAAAAGATAGTGAGGGTGAGAAAGAAGCCTTTTATTTTTGACCGCTTTAATGTGGTCGAGTAGAAATTGATACTGAAAAACGATCCTATTTGGCCTTGTACCTAGTATTTTTTGAATTTATTATACATATATATTAAACAGTCGCCTAAGAATTGGATCAGCCCTGAAGCCGGTACATATTAATAAGATTTGAGTATGAGAGGCAGCTTATAAACCTATAGCTTTTGAGATGACATCTCAGTATTGGGCACCAATTTCCTTTTTTATCATCTTGCCTATTTAATATAGTATTTCCTTGTTTAAAAAATAATGAAGTGGCTTGCTACAGAAACTCTTATCTATCAAACTCAGATGCAGCAATATCCTCTTAAAGTGTTTGACTTTAAGATGGTGGCGTGAAAATGCATGTGGCGTATCTTCGATAGACAAATGATTGTATTTAGATAAACTATTCAAAATTTCAACTTGTTTATCTATATATGCTTTGATCTAATAGGTAATGAAAAGGAGTCAATATTCTTTATAAATATAAATAATTAATCAGTATCTTTTATTTAATTTATTGGTTTTTGTTTACAATTACTGTAAATATTAACAATGAGAATTGCTTGCTAGACTATAGGATCACATGATCTTGGTGTATCAATAATTTTCCTTTTGGTCATAATTTGACATATCTGCAATATGAGGCCAATGCTTATCATAACTTGATATTTAGGGATAACCTGAATCTGAAGTCTCTAGCAGCCATCTATTTTCTCAGCATTATTTGTCAATGATCTATTTGATAAAGATAAATCTCTGAGATGTTAGATAAGTTACATCTTATTTATATTTCAGTAGTGACAATTCTATATACGGGCTTCCATGATAGGTTTTTAGCATATACGCCGTGTAACGCACATAATATAGAAATGTATTAGTTCTCAAGCAAGTTCTTACGCAATGCTTGGAACTTTGCTTTTAAGACATAGAAAGTTTTGAAAAAATTTGAACTAGCGAATGTGAGCTATGTTCATAAAATGTCTCCATGTTTGCAAGAACCAAATTATGGAGTAAAATTGTACTACGAATAGTCTAAACAGGTTATGTACCATAAGGCAAATGGGGCAGCAGATTGGGCAATCTCTTACGTACCTGCAGTATATGATGCATTCTGAAGAGACTTTCTGGCTGGGTGAGGAAGGTTTACCCGGAGCGCTCTAGGAACTGTTATGTTTTGATCTTCTTGGGTTTATTCGTACCTGCATCCGCTTTAGCCAAAAAAAGAAAAAAAAAAAAAAAAAGACTAAACATGTACATTTCTCATTACAATCATGATTAGCGATCCATGTATGAGACCTCTTAATATCAGCTTTGATGATTTAAGAATCTTCTAAACATTACCCCAATTCATACTCAAAATTCAGATGACATGAAGTATATTTGCAAGAATATATGCTTCAAAGTACATACTTGGATTATGAGGTGCTGAGACAAAGGATAAATTTCTTATCATATCATCAATCGGTTGAACTCACGTGGTATATTTCGTTTTTATATTATCTTTATAAAGAATAAAATATAACATAAACTGATGATTCACGTGCAAAGCACGTGATCTTTAACGCACATGGATCTTCCTCCAGCTCCGTCGCCTCCCTCGCACGCCACTCCATCTGCCGCCCGGACGCGGGTTGTATCTTTCACGCGAAAGAAGGATTTATATTCCTTCGAGCGAATCCACCGTTGGATCATCCACAGGTCACTTTGAGAGATGTGCAGCGGACGAGTGACGGATTTGCGAAGTGCTTTGAGAGCTGTTCGGTGGATGATCCAACGGTCGATTTACGCGAAGGAAGGGGAATCCTTCTTTCGTGCGGAAGATATAACCCGTGTCCCTCCCACCCCCTGCTCTCCGGCACCGTCGTCCAGTTCCAGCCCCCTCACGAAAGCCAAAAACTAAAGGAAGCAAAAACACCTTTCTCCGGCGATTCCTCCCCCCACCGGCACCGTCGTCCGGTTCCATCCCCCTCACGAAACCTAAAAACTAAAGGAAGCAAAACCCCCCTTCTCCGGCGATTCCTCCCCCCACCCCCTACTCCTCCTTCCCAATAAAAAAACGGTTCTCTCCCTTCAAAACCCCTTCAAATCCCTCATCATTCAGCCATGAAATCATCCTATCTTCTCCTCTTGGCCTTCTCCACCATCGCCACTGCCTACCAAACCCTCGATCCTCTTGTCCTCCCCAGGCCGCTGATCCTCGAATACCCCCCGGGCGACGACCAAATCTTTCACTCCGATGTCGGCAAAGAGGAAGTCCAGCTGCGGTGCGCCAGCTGGCGGTTCGCCGGCGAGGCCAACAACCTCGCCCCGTGGAAGACGGTTCCCGCGGACTGCGGCGCCTATGTGAAGGACTACATGACCGGCAAGGCCTACCGCTTCGACCTGGAGATGGTCGCCGACGAGGCGGCCGCCTATGCTCGGTCCGTCTCGTTGGCCGGTGACTGCATGGACGCTTGGGTGTTCGATGTCGATGAGACCCTCCTCTCCAATCTGCCTTACTACGCCGACCATGGATACGGGTGAGATTCCATATTTTCCAGCAAGCTCTTTAATTTGATTGTATGAACATTAATCTTTGAATTGGTCGTAATATCAATTCTTGCATGTTATAAAGATCCCAACTTTTAATGTGTATGGGTAGTGACTGTTGATATGAGTGAGAGGAGCATTGCTCCAAAGTTATTGCAGTAATCTTCTCGCTCTTAGTTGTGTTTCCTCAAATAGCCTGAATTTAGGGTTGTGAGTCTTGTGACACTAGAATGGGCCCCTGATTTCCTTCTTGTGTTTACCATACTTTGGAATAGGCTAATGAATAAGTGGATAAGAAAGTTTCTTATGATGATAAGCTAGTGACTCTAAATAAATGTGCCTTTTGAGTCATTCATTCTCTTCTACAATCAACTGTCTCCGTTTGACCCTATTATGGGATGTTTTAACTTTCAAACGCATCTCTTGTGAGAACTTAACCAACAAAGCCCACCTTTGTGACTCTTATTTCGTGACCTGTGACACATGTTAGCCTTTTGAAGCAAGGTTCGCTGTCTCGGTATCGGACCTCGTACCGGTGCTGCCCTAGCTACTATCGGTACGGTATGGTAAGAAATTTTTTTGGCATACCGACACTTGGTATGCCACCCGTACTGGATACCAGTACCGAATCGGTACGGTACGGTACGTTCGGTACCGTCTGGTTCAGGCCGGTACAACATACCATGTTTTGAAGCTTGCAAAAATTGTGAAATTTTTTGCCATAGATAAATTTATAAATGTTCATATAAAATCCATTGCATCAACATCCTATAAATGCTTATTACGTGCAAGTCATCAGAATTACCTCACGAGAATAGAATAGTTCACCTATTTGAATTGTTATATGTTTCAAATAATGAATGGTACGGAACATGGAATAGTTGTGCTATGGGATGCCATATCTGGACCTTCGGCTATAGATGCTTGTGTGGGTGTTTAGCATACAAGGTTGCTGGAGCCACACTTTTGCTTGCTGCATTGCATATTTTTGACAAGATATGCATGCTCATGTGCATCCTGTGGAAATTGTTTATTGGAATATGGGCATTATTTTTGTGCCTAAGGTGGTTTCAAGCTAGGTTTTGCTATTCTTGTTGTTACTTTTTCTGTATTGCTGGTTTCTTACTATTGAAACCTCATTTGCTAGGATTTAAGTTTATTGAGCCAATATGTCAATAGGGCCTTGATGGAGGTTGATTCATGACATCAAACGATGAAGTAATGGCTAAAGATGTGAAGCTGTAAGTAACAAATTGGTCTAGCCAAGAGAGCTGAATAAAGATTCAAAACTAAGTTCTAGTGCACTGGAGCCCCTTGTTGAATAAGTTCAGCCACACCCCAAGTATAGTAGAAGGATCTTGATTAACTATATGCAAAAGCCAGGTTCACATAGCAAGAAAATAACCATGTAAGTTGGAGTGAGCAAGATTAAATATATGGAACATTTCGATTTGCCAGTGCCCACAGATAGACCATTAGTTTGCTTAATACTAAATGTGGTGAGCTTTTTGATGTGTTAACATTTTAGTTTATCTGGGGCAGAATACAAAGAGAAATAAGGTTCCTATAAATTTTCAGTAGTAGCATTTAGTGATTATCATTAGTATTGGTGACAAAAATCATGATTCTTTTGCAACCTACACTTACTTTAGTTAATTAGCTAGCCTTCCTCACTTTTAATATCAAATTAGTTATAGCAACAGACATTGTTGTTTATTGTCATAGCAAATCATGATAATCCAACTATTCATCAACCTTAGAAAAAATTGGCTACTGATGATACCTTAGTTTTGTGATGCATACTAGATAGATTGTCACTGAATATTGATCCAGTGATGAAATTGCTGGCCCTGAGGCCCATGATGCCATTAAGGTGAGTAATGTGTTAAATGGGTTTCTTCTGTGTCTCCCAAACCGAAACGCTTTGGAGAGTGATATGACTTGGGAAATATCTGTATTGATTCCCTCCCACAAAGGGTTCCACCAAGGTTCGCTGTCTCGGTATTGGACTCTGTACTGGTGCCACACTAGCATTGTGTCGGTACGGTACGATATTGATTCTTTTCAGCGTACTGAGTAGCAGTATGCCTTCCGTACCATATACCGGTATGATACAGTATGCCCCGTACCTGTCTAGTTCGGGCCGGTCCGTTGAACCAGGGATTCCACTCTCTTTGTTGCTAAGTGTTGAACTAATATTAGAGGTGGGTTGCTACTTGAACCGGTCAATCCCAACAATTTCGGATTCAATTCAAGTTTGGGATGCCTCTTTTCTGCTTGCAGTAGTTTCCAGAGCTGTCTTCCATTTTATCTTGTTTATTTTAGTCTATCACTTATTTTTTTGCTTCTTTTTGTTGATACTCATGATTCATGCTTTGGAGGAAAATATATTTTCATTGTTTTCTTCCACTAACCCTAAATCTTTCTGACTAGAACTTCATAAATCTAATGTCAACTCTTTGTTTTAGCCAGGGTTGGCAAATATCAGGGTTCAGGTCAATAAAAGCCTAAAATTGCAATTTTCTATGTGATATGGACCAGACTTGAACCATTTTGGACTAACAATTAAATGTCTAAACCATTTTTAGTTTGGCCAACCAGGACTAATCTAGTTTGTTTGAATTTAACCTAATGACTGATTACTGCACAGGATATAATCTAAAGAGATTTCAAATTGTTTGTCTTTATTCAGCCAACTCAAACCTGACAAGCTTGTGATAGGCTTTCAAAGCTGTCTATTAAGGACCTGGGTATTCTGTATTTTTAAACTTGGAAGCCCCAGTTTTGAAGCCTTGGCAATTTTTTAGAGTTTTGTCTTGATCTTTTTTTTTTTTAATTTATTTTATGGGTTAAACTGGGCCAGTGAAATGGGCTAGACAAAGTTTTGCATCCCTTGTTTTGCCTTAATTTATAATCCATACTAAATAAAATTTGAAAGACTCCATTTTTTTTTTTAAGAACCTGGGTTGTCTGGATTTTCCAAACTTGCATGGTCCTGTTCTGACCCTGTTTTAAAGCCTCAGACAATTTTATTTCCTCTGAGACCCAATTTTCAGAGTAGGGTTCTGTTTTCTTGACCTGGTATTTTCTGAGTTAAGCTGGGGCAGTCGGATTAGACAGGATTTTGCCACCCTTGCTTTAGCCTTTATCTATAATCTGTAGTTCTGTACTATATAAAATTTCTAAATACTCCATTTGTTATTTTTTCCCCCCAAAGCCAATTAGTTTTTCGTAAGAAAGCTATAGCAAGTGATGTATTTCAAAATGGCAAATCATGTAAAATTGTAAATATTTTGTGAGACTTACTTTCTTTTGCAATGTATATTTATAACTGCATTCTTTACAACCATATAAATTTTGATTAAAAAATCTATTAGAAACCACATGTATCCTTGTATGCAATGTACAAGCTGGTGAAGTAGTGTCACTAATTCCACTAACTCTTGATTTTTTTCAATTATTCTTTTTTTTTTTTGGTGGTGGTGTTCAGAGCACTATTTTCTCTCCATATTCTTGGTAATGTTTTCTATTGGTTTTCTTATCATAAAATCTTCAAATATTTGAATTTCCAACTTGAAAACCAACGATTTCTTGGGTTATTTGTTAAATCATTGAATGAATTTTTTGTATCAGATCTTCATAATTTGGTTATCAACCTCATTTGTATTGCATGGTTCTTATGATCTGGCATTCTGTATGCAAGTATAATGCATGATCAGACTGAATCCTTTATTATGGTTTGTCTTGTCAATATTGCAGCAAAGGCCCCATTTCTCTTTATCCAATTCATGATGAAATAATGTGGCAAAACATCTGAAGCTCTTGCCAGAGCTATTTATGTCTTGGATATGCTGCATGAACCCTAGTTGGAACAAATTCTTCTTTTTGTTATTTATTAAATATCTTAATGTGATCTTTTATGTTTACATTTTTTTGTATTACTTATTTGAACTTTGTTGTCACTTGATTTTATAATCTTCCTCATTAATGAATTCAGGGATAATTAAGATCCCTCTTTCGTTTTGAGTCTTTCATTCTTGTATGATGGTTCAGTTATTTGAAAATGCAGTCTGGAGGTATTTAGTAGTCATGAGTTTGACAAATGGGTGGACAAAGCAATGGCTCCTGCTATTCAATCCAGCTTGAAGCTATATGAAGAGATTCTAAGGTTGGGTTTTAAGATTTTCTTGTTGACAGGTCGAACTGAAGGACAAAAGATTGTTACTATGGAGAATTTGAAGAAAGTCGGATTTCGGGATTGGAAGCAGCTTATATTAAGGTACATTTCTATGTTAGTATTCTTATTGAGTGAAACCATATTAGTCTTGCTATATCTACATTCCTTTTCATAATAGAATCAAGCAATTATTTCTGGAGTTCCCTGTTGGATTTAATTTGGAGATTCTTTCTGTTTTAATATTTAAGGTCTACGATTTATGGTAGTTTTTATTTCTTTATGGATTGGTAGACCTACATTTTGTAAAATATTAAGCAAAAACTGCTAGCTCGATGGACATGTATACTTAATTTTTTTTTTCTGATGTTTTTCTCATTTTTAACGAGAAGCCTTGCTGGGGAAAAAAGTTTGATTTTCCGAATTATAACATTTAATCTTCTTTGCTTCGAATTCTCTTTTCTTGAATGGGCGAAACTGTTTTGATTTCAGACAATTTATGATTGAGAAACATGCCTCAATGGAAATGTTAAAGCTTAAGAAAACTAAGTGGTATGATATGTTGTTCTTCTTCATCAAAGTTTGTGGCCAAGGTATTTGTTTTTTTTTTTACACAAACTTATTCTCAACTATGTCCATATCCTGTGAGCCGTACATCTTACCTTTACCTTTTGCATTGCCCCACAGCGGCGCCACAAAAGGGTATTTGACAGTGAGCCGATAAACTATGAATTGGTTCCAAGCCTCCTTGATTCGATCCTTGATCAACTCTTGATCCCATCGCCATCAACCGCTTAGATCACCTTTCATCTCATGCCTTTGCTTCAACTTGATCGTTGATGTACATCACATCACAGAAATACAACCAGATGTAAAATAAAAATAAAAATAAATTACATATGAAAAACATGACCTTCCTGTGCTAGACATGAAATAAATAGCCATTTCTTAATCAATGTAAGAACCACAAAGATAGGAAAGTTTTCATCTAGTGAAGGGGTCTTTCCTAACAAGTGGTATCAGAGCAAGGTTTTGTGCCTACAAGGTGTTTGATAAAATTCTTGTGTGACTCGAATGGAGGATTCTATGGGAGGCATAATTAAATTGACATCTTCCAACTATGCCATTTGGAAACCTAGGATGGAGGATATCTTTTATTGTAAGGATTTGTATGAACCTATCCATGGAGATGAGGCTAGGCCAAAAGAGAAGACTGACAAGGAATGGGAGATAATGAATAGAAAGACAGTTGCACAAATTAGACAATGGGTTGATCAGACTGTGTTTCATCATGTTGCTCAAGAAACCAATGCCTTCTCTTTGTGGAAGAAATTAGAGGCCATGTATGAGAGAAAGACTGCACAGAATAAAGCCTCTTTGATTAGGAGGCTTGTCAACTTGAAGTATAAAGATGGGAAAAGTGTGACAGAACACTTGAATGACTTCCAAGACTTGGTGAATCAGTTGACTACTATGAAGCTTGTCCTAGATGAGGAGTTGCAGGCTTTGTTACTTCTTAGTTCTTTGCCAGACAGTTGGGAGACTCTTGTGGTGTCTCTAAGCAATTCTGCACCTGACGGCAAGGTCACTTTGGATATGGTAAAGGATAGCATGCTAAATGAAGAGGTTAGAAGAAAGGAACAGGGAATATCTCCTGAAGCTGAGGCTCTTGTGACAGAAAGAAGAGGTAGAAGCAAAAGTAAGTATCCTTACAATAGAGATAAATCCAGGGGCAGGTCAAAGTCAAGGAAAGGCATAAAATGCTATCATTGTGGCAAACTAGGACACATGAAAAGAGAGTGCAGAGCATTGAAAAGAGAGCAGAACACAGAAAAAGGTGAAGCAAAGACAGAGGAAAAGGATGTTACAGCAGTTGCAGCTGATGCAGATGTCATTGTTGTTAGTGATGGTTGTGTCAACCTTGCATATGAAGATAGTAACTGGGTGATTGATTCTGGTGCTTTTTTTCATATCACTCCACATGGTGGTTTCTTCACATCCTATACTTCTGGTGATTTTGGTTGTGTTAGGATGGGAAATGATGGTTTATCCAAAATTGTTGGCATGGGGAGTGTATGTTTAGAGACCAATACAGGGTGCAAGTTGCTACTCAAAGATGTTAGACATGTTCCGGATATCCGCCTCAATTTAATCTCCACCGGCAAGCTTGATGATGAAGGTTATAGCAATCATTTTGGTGAAGGAAAATGGAAGCTCACAAAAGGCTCTTTGTTGATAGCAAGAGGAAAGAAAAATAATACTCTCTACATGATGCAAGCAAAGCTAAAGAAAGGAGAGGTGAATACAATTGATGATGATTTCTCTACAAAGCTTTGGCACAAAAGGCTTGGGCACATGAGTGAGAAAGGACTTCAAATTCTAGCCAAGAAGGAGTTGCTACCAAATACCAAAGGTGTGTCTTTGAAAACTTGTGTTGATTGTTTAGCCGGAAAACAACATAGAGTTGCATTTCATAGAACACCTATATCTAGAAAAATTAACATTCTAGATTTGATACATAGTGATGTATGCATGATGGATAGTAGAACTCTTGGTGGTGCACTTTATTTTGTTACCTTTATTGATGATCATTCTAGAAAGGTATGGGCTTTTGCTTTGAAATCCAACGATCAAGTCTTGGATATATTTAAACACTTTCATGTCATGGTTGAAAGAGAGACAGGCAAGAAGCTAAAGTGTATCAGGGCAGATAATGGAGGTGAGTACAGAGGGCCATTTGAAAAATATTGCAAAGACTATGGCATTAAGCTCCAAAAGACAGTTCCTAAAACACCGCAAGAAAATGGAGTTGCAGAGAGAATGAATAGAACAATTGTAGAGAGAATCAGATGTATGCTCTCTCATGCAAAGTTGCCAAAACCATTTTGGGGTGAAGCTATGAGGACTGCAGTGGATTTGATCAACCTTTCTCCATCGGCTCCTTTGGATGGTGATGTGCCAGAAAGAGTTTGGACAGGAAAAGATGTATCCTACAGTCATTTGAAGGTGTTTGGATGCAAGACATTTGTTCACATTCCAAAAGATGAAAGGTCTAAGCTTGATGGAAAGTCTAAAGAATGTATTTTCTTAGGTTATGGCCATGAAGAATTTGGATACAGGTTGTGGGATCCAAAAGACAAAAAGGTGATCAGGAGTAGAGATGTTGTCTTCTTTGAAGATCAGTTTATTGAAGACTTTGGAAAGCAAGAGAAGCCGAAGTATTTGAACAGTTCTCCAATTAATCTTGATCCAGTTCCTCCACCTATGGTCCATGATGATGATAGGGGAGATGTGCAGGATGACAGTGAGCATAGTGATACAGGTGCTAGTGAGGGTTCTACAGGTGATAATGGTCACAGTGAAGCTTCAGAACATGGTGAACTATCAAGTCAGTCTGAAATGACAGAACCAGAGGTCAGAAGGTCTACTAGACAGCACAGAGCATCATCTAGATATCCTGCTTCAGAGTATGTTTTTCTTACAGATGAGGGGGAGCCAGAATGCATCCAAGAAGTGCAGAATCATAAGGACAAGGATAAATGGTTTCAAGCTATGCAAGAAGAAATAAAATCCTTATATGAAAATCATACTTTTGATTTGGTAAAGCTTCCTAAGGGTAAGAGACTACTCAAGAACAAATGGGTATACAGATTAAAGGAGGATGAGAGCGGCTTAAAACCTAAGTACAAAGCAAGATTAGTTGTGAAGGGCTTTGGTCAGAAGAAAGGTATAGATTTTGATGAAATTTTTGCTCCGGTTGTGAAAATGTCATCTCTTCGGATTATATTGGGTTTGGCAGCTAGTATGGACCTTGAGATTGAACAACTTGATGTGAAGACAGCCTTCTTGCATGGAGACCTAGAGGAAGAAATTTATATGGAGCAACCTGAGGGGTTTAAAACTAAGGGCAAAGAACATCTTGTTTGCAAGTTGAAGAAAAGCTTATATGGGCTTAAACAAGCACCAAGGCAATGGTATAAAAAGTTCGATTCTTTCATGATGGGCCACGACTACAAGAGGACAAAATCAGATCATTGCGTCTATGTGCAAAGGTTTAGTGATGGTGATTTTATCATTCTATTGCTTTATGTAGATGATATGTTGATTATTGGCCGTGATACTAACAAAATTGATAGGTTGAAGAAAGACTTAAGCAAGTCGTTTGCCATGAAAGATATGGGGCCCGTAAAGCAAATGCTTGGCATGAGAATTTCTCGTGATAGAAAGATCAAGAAGCTTTGGCTATCACAAGAAAAGTATATTGAAAGGATGCTCGAGCGGTTTAATATGGAAAAGGCTAAACCGATTTCCTCTCCACTTGCAAATCATTTCAAACTTACAAACAAGCAATGTCCTACAAATGAAAGGGAGAAAGAGGAGATGCAAAAGGTACCCTATGCTTCAGCAGTAGGAAGTTTGATGTATGCCATGGTGTGTACAAGACCAGACATAGCATATGCAGTTGGTGTTGTGAGCAGATTTCTCTCGAATCCTGGCAAAGAACATTGGGCTGCAGTCAAATGGATACTTAGATACCTTAGAGGTACTTCCAAAGCTTGCTTATGCTTTGGAAATGGAAAAACTATGCTAGAAGGATTCACAGATGCAGATATGGCTGGTGATATTGATACTCGAAAGTCTACAACGGATATACATGATGACTTTTGCAGGGGGAGCTGTTTCATGGCAGTCCAAATTGCAGAAATGTGTTGCTTTGTCCACTACAGAGGCCGAATATATTGCGGTGACAGAGGCATGTAAGGAAATGTTGTGGATGAAAAGATTCCTCCAAGAATTGGGCTTGAAACAAGACAAGTATACTCTCTTTTGTGATAATCAGAGTGCCATTCATCTTAGCAAGAATCCCAGCTTTCATTCAAGGTCGAAGCACATTGATGTGAGGTATCATTGGATTCGGGATGTGTTGGAAGAAAAGCTTTTGCATCTAGAGAAAATCCATACCGATGAGAATGGGTCGGATATGATGACTAAAATTTTGCTTAAGAAGAAGCATGATATTTGTATGCTTAAGGCAAGCTGGGTGGAGCCTCTCACATAAGATGGGAGGGGGAGAATTGTTGGCCAAGTCCCACCTTATGTGAGGTGGGACCCAGCAATTTAAATAAAGAAAAAAAAGGGGAAACAAAAAGAGGGAAAAGAGGGGTTAGGGTTTATTATTCTATTAGAGGGTGGATGAGAAGAAAACAAAAGAGGGTAGCCGTCTTGGGAGAAGTGCTTGTGGAATCCATCTCAAGGAGGAGGTGAAGATCTTATTCAAGGCATTTCAAGAGGAAGAAGAATCTTGTGCAAACCTACACTCGGTGAGATTGTTCTCATTTTATTATTGGAGCCTAAACTCTTTTTCATATAAACTCTTTGTTTGTGATCCAAGGAAGAGATCCTTGATGTATGTGATCCTCTAGCTTAGTCTAGAGAAGATACTTTGTAAGCCCATTATTGTTGATAGTGGAGGTTTGTGGTGGACTTAGGTCCGGTGGTTTTTTCCCCTCATATTGGAGGGTTTTCCACCTAAAAATTCTTGTCTCTTTCTTGTGGTTTGTTTGTTTTTTTTGTGGTTCTTACATTGATTAATTATTGTGGTATTCTCATTCTACTCACACAAAGATAGGAAAGTTTTCATCTAGTGAAGGGGTCTTTCCTAACAATATGTCTCATTACATGCCAGCACTAAATTTGTAAATCTTACATATCCTGATTAGCTGTTTTCATTAAATTTTGTTTTGTCGGCAGTTGTTTGATTTCCTTTCAAACAACTTCCAACCAACTCCATTTAATAATGTAAATTGTTCATGTAATTTCTGACAAATTCATTATACTTCACAGATTGCTGAAGTGTAGGTATTTGAATTCAAACATGCTCTCTAAAATTGGCATCAAATTTGTTTTTTGTTAGAATCTACCTGATCTCAAGATGATTTGCTCCTGAAATTGGCTTCCTTACAATCAGTGGATAATTAAAATGTTCCTTAGAGCTTTAGAGGATAATATTTGTTGTCCTCTGGTTTAATATTGCTTGCTGATTCATCGTCGATATTAATCTGCTCAGGGGTGTGAATGACCATGGAAGAACTGCAACAATGTACAAATCAGAGAAAAGGTCTGAAATAGTAGCCAATGGATACCGGATACTTGGAAATTCCGGCGATCAATGGAGCGACTTGTTGGGTTCCTCTATGGGCAACCGCTCATTTAAGCTCCCAAACCCTATGTACTATATTCCCTGACGGCGCAGCGGCCGAGGTGTTCTGGTTCATATTGGGAGATTGTTTTCTGACAGGATCATTGTCAGAAAATTGTAATTACCCAAATGCTTCCAAGCGTAAGATACCTTCGTTTATACACTTCATTTAGTTAAATGTCAATATCTCTCCTGCTGTACTAGTACAAATAAAATACCACATGGCAGATCAGAGACTGGAACCTCATATGCATATGCCTCACATATGAATGAGTGGTGTGAGAAATGAGTCACTCTGATTATTCATGCAGCTTTGATTTTCTGCATTTAAAATATTCAATTATTTCTTAAGGAAAGTCAGAACATTGTGATGCATCCAATATTACAGTTCGGATATAAAGTTATAGGAGCTTCTCAATATTGAGGCAACTTTGATTGTAGCCACCACCTTCATCACAAATCTAGCACTGCTTTTAACCATGAAAGAACCAACAAGTCTCCATAAAAGGCTCAGGTTTGAGACCTTATTTGCAAACCTTTGGATCAAGAAAAGTGCAGCAGAAACCACCGAGTCAATGAGGGCAGTGTTCCTCATTACCCTTCATTCTGCCACATAAGAAATCGCATGGCTCTTGCCAGTCGAGTGATATCTGGTTATCCAAAACAGAGTAGTTGGAAGAAGGCATGCTTGTTATAGTATTTGAAGGGTTCCGGTCTTAGTTTAGGATTTGGGCTTTGGCTGGCGGTTTAGGGTGGGTCGTGTTGGGCCTGGATCTTAGTATGGAGTTGACTGTTGATTTTCGAAACCAGACAGAGATATAGGCCCTGTTTGGGGGAGCTTTTGGAGAGCCAAAAAGCACTTTCTGGCCCTCCAAAAGTACTTTTAGGTAAAAAAGAGTGTTTGGTAAAATTTTGAAAAAGCTGTTTCAGCTTTTGCGGAAAGCTGAAAACAGCTTTTTGGCAGAAGCTCCATTTTGGAGCTTTCCAAAAACGCTGTTTTCAATTTTGTCGGGAAGCTGTATTTTTGACCAAAATACCTCCATTTAAAAGTTCATTTTTCCTCCCAAAAAACTCCATCCCACCGCCTCTTCCTCTCTCACCATTCCCGCTCTCTCTCTCTCCCTCTCTATCTCCTTCTTCTCCTCAATGCCGCCGGCCCTCCTCTTTTTTTTTTTTTTGGTTTTGTTTTGGGAGGCCGCCCGTGGCTGCCCAGCCACCCGTGGCCGTGCTCCCCAGCCACCGCTGCGACCCACCAGAACAAAAAAAAGAGGAAGGAGTGGCCATGGACGCTGCCTCCCCGGCAGGCGCCGCGGCCCGCCGTCCCGGCCTCCTCCCGAGCCCCCCTCCCTCCGCGGTCGCCGGGGCCCGCCGTCCCACTCCCCTCCCGAGCCCCCTCCCCCCGCGATCGCTGGGGCCCGCCGTCCCACTCCCCTCTCGGGCCTCCTTCTGCGGCCGCCGCAGCCCAGCCCTCTTTCGGCGCCACCGGCCTCGCGGGAGAAGAAAGGAGAAGAAGGAAAAAGAGGAAGGAAGGAGAAGAAGAGAAGAAAAAGAAAGGAAAAGAAAAAGAAGAAAAAGGAAAGAAAAAAAATGGAAGAAAAAAAAGGAAAGAAAAAGAAAAAAAAATAAATAAATAAAAATGTATATAAATGAAAGAATAAATAAATAAATAAATAAATAAATAAAAATATTATTAATTATTTAACTAATTTTTTCATCTAGCTAGAAAATTTGTTAGAGAAATAAATGGTCATCAAAAGAGTGAAAAATTAATTTATACTAATAATTATAATATGTTATACATTTATTATTGCATTATACTATAAATATAATATAATATTATGTTATGTTAAATAATTTAATATTATATTAAATTATTATCCTATAGTATACAATGTTATAGTACTATATTATAATAATATAATATTATATTATATTAATATTATACTATATTATATATTTATGTATTAATATATATTATATTTTATTATGTATTATTGTATAATACTAGTAATGTCTTTTATGGTCATTTTGTCATATAAAAGTACTTTCTCAGTTTGTTTACCAAACAAATGTTAAAGCGCCATAGCACTTTAGAAATGTAGTTACCAAATCGCAAATAACTTTTTATGAAAGCTCTACTTCCAACGGCTCTCCAAACTTGGAAGGACAGGATTGTGGTGGTCCCCGGTCGTCATCTTTTGATGGCACAAGTATTCAACGGTCGAATCGCCGGATCCTCCGAGAAACGACGATGGCGAGGAATGGATGCTGTGTCCACCACCACCTAACGGCCCGCTCCCGACTTGTATTCCACGCTTCTCCTATTTCGAGCGCATCCGCCTCCCCCCCCCCTTCTCTCCGCCTGTTTATTTCCTCTCTTTCCCCGTCGTCGGAACGCCAAATTGCTGCTCTTTCCCCCGCCGTTCCTCGCGATCTCGGGACCCGAATGCGATTTGAGAGAGAGGGAAGGCATGGGAGACGAGGGGGAGGGCGTTTGCTCAAAGGAGTCCGTCAATGGTGGAACGGACGTCTGGAGCTCCTCCGCCTCTCCCGCTTCCTCCCCCGACCATCTCGTCGTGATGGTCCATGGAATCCTCGGGAGGTCAGCGTTCTTGCGATTTTTTCTTTAAAATTTTTCTTTTTTTGCTTGATTCGTGGAAATCTGATCTGGATTCTGGATTCTTCGTTTGAAGCGATACACCTAAAAAAATGGGGTCTAAATTACTTGGAAAGAGATCTTATTGATTGGTTGGTTTATTTGTTATTTTATTATAGAAAAGGTTACTTGATGTAGAGTGATATTTTGGATTCTGCACTATTATTTTATTTCTCGTGCTTGCGAATTAAAAAAAATTAATTTCTATTAGTCTTGTTAAGATTTTTATTGTTGGGAGGACACTGAATGGAAGTCTGGGACACGTATTTTTTTCACTAATCCTCTTCTCAAGAATAGTGTTGATGTATGGAAATTTTTAGAGATTAATACCTGTGCTTGAATTAGTGAACACGGCATTAACTTTCGTGTACTTTATGTTAGGAAGATGATGCTAGGCATGCCTAGTTTGTGAGGTGTGGCCTATTGTGTCGTTGTTTTATTAGTATCATAATTTGAACATATTCTAATTTGTAGATTATGTAAAGCTGGTCGATCTATGAACGGGCCTTTGCGGCAATTATTGGTTGGTTGACATTATGGATGAGCTCGATTAGTGTCCATTTAAAGTTTGTCTTTAATTTCATGGTTACATGAGACAAATTAAGCAATTGGACATTATTTCACATTTCAAGTCAATCCCTGCTATGTTTGGTATTATTTCCCTTCAGTTGAAGTTCATTGCTTAAGTTTGAGACAATGTTTTTGTAATATTATTTCATCTTCCTATAAGTTGAAAATGGCACTTTTACCTTTCCCATAAAAAAACTAGAGAAAGATATTGGAGATGTTTTTATACTTGCATGATATGTATTGCATGATGCATCTAACTGCTGATAATGCAAGCTATTTTGCATATTACTTTTGTGAGGCCTTCCTTTTGATGTTTTTTATTGCCTTTTTTTTAAAAAAAAATCCTTCTATTGCTGTTATTTATTGAATATGGCCTTGTGCAGTACCGCTGACTGGCAATATGGAGCTAGTGAGTTCGTTAAAATGCTTCAGAACAAAGTGATAGTACATTGTATGTTGATTATCAACATTTTTCATTTAGAGAAAAATATTTTTCCTTTCATTATTTCCTTGTCTTGTCAATTGGATAATTCTGTGTTTGTTAACATCATGGGTTGTATTTTCATCTTAAGAATAATCCATCTTGTTATACTGGCCATACTTTTTTCATGCATTGAATTTATTTATGCTCTGGTTCTTGCTATCAAAAAACTGTACTTGTGGTTGTATGATGCTAAAATGGGGCCATAGCCCAGTGTTTGTACTTCGTAAGTTGATTATCAACATTTTTCATTTAGAAAAAATATTTTTCCTTTTATTATTTCCTTGTCTTGTCAATTGGATAATTCTGCATTTGTTAAAATCATGGGTTGTATTTTTCATCTTAAGATTAATCCATCTTGTTATACCGTATATACTTTTGTCATGCATTGAATTTATTTCTGCTCTGGTTCTTGCTGTCAAAAAACTTCACTTGTGGTTGTATTATCAATATAGATGCTAAAATGGGGCCATAGCCCAGTGTTTGTACCCCCACCCCAAAATCCACATGGGAGGAGGTTCTAAATTTGAATCTTGGTTGCATCGTTTCCCAAGTATTTGACCTAGGTAATTCTTTTAGATGGTGCCCCTACCAATATTCTTAAGAAAAAACAACAAATGGTACTGTTGAGAAAGTAGACAACATAATTACTCTTCTGCTGATCCTTAGTAGTTGGGGCAAGGCGTAGTTATGGTTGTGGATGATCTAAATGCTCTTTTAGTGCCTCCATAGTCAAATTGGAAGAGCTAGAGGAAGTGATAGGACTGGCATAGGCTTCCCTACATTTAAGCTACTGTTTTCAAGGATTTTCATATTGGGATTCATGTGTTTTTCTACTTAAGATACTCAAAATGATGGAATGTGCTTCATTTCTCATCATTGGTTATTGAGCTTTTTATGTTTTCTAATAACTTGAATACTTGAAAGTTGAAACAATTGTTGGATATGCATTGAAAAGCAAGTTGCTTCCTTTTCATTTTCATAATGATTATGACAATGACATGACCATCTTTACATCAAAAGAAAGTTACTTTGTCTATTAAATTGTGATATATTGTATTTATATCTCAGTTTTCTAAAGGAAAATGAGTTGAATTAGTCAGACATGTCTTTTTTGGATAATGATTCAGAGCTTCGGTAATGCTTTCCTGATTGGGAAACATATACAATGGTACATATTTCTGCAGAAGTACTTCACTCTAGAGTTAAATTATATTTAAATTAAATTCAATTAATTTTAACATTTTAAGTTGAGTTTAGGAGTTGTAGATCAGTTTTAATGGTCAAATATTTATTTTTTTCCCTGAAAAATGAGAGGGTTTTATTAAGTCTTTTAAAATTCTTTTGGGTCAATGATAGAAATTGGATCTCAACCATGTTCGATTTGCGCAGGTAGTCATAAAAATAATTTATCTTAATCAGCAAGGCGTTGCTGGTAACAGCCCCACATCCGCTTAAAAGAGGAAGCCAAGGTTTGATATACTCATCATGTGTCAAAGAAAGAAAGGAGGGGTACCCACTCTTTCTTGGTCATCTCAAAGGTGGTGAGGAGGAAATTAAGGAAAAATAGGAAGAAAAAGGGGAAAGAATTTTTTTTTTGTTTGGGGTGAGAAACAAGAGGAAATGAAAAGAAAAAACGAAGGAAGAAAAAGACAGGATGGCTAGCATTCTAGGCTAACTGATCCTCTCTCTTCCTTCCGCGTTACTTTTCTCCATACTTTCATCTTTTTGGATCACATAGAAGTGCTACGGTCCATAGGATCTAACTGCATTATTTTATGTTATAAATGGTGAAAGAGATAGTACAACAAACCTTAATCAATTTCTATATTTTTTATTTGTATTTTCTCTATCCTTCATTTTTAGTACCTTTCCACCAGCTAGAGCTTGAGGAGTCACCTCTAGAATGTTGATGTATTTGCCCTAGGATGTAGCTTCATTCCTTGTGCAGATATTCTCTGGAAAGTTTCAATTTTAGATCTGAAATTTATCTATCAGATCCTACCATACTGTAGAGGTCCTCAGGGTCTCTTGTATGTCAAAATGATAACTGAATCTCATTTGGAGAAACCAAGTTGAGGTGCTTTGTCCACATGAACTTCTATCCAACAGATCATTTGAAAAGGAAGGAACTGGTTTGTGCTAAAAAATGGTTATTGTTGCATGCATGTGCTCATTAATTGTTTCTTCTCTAAGGTTGATTTTCCAAAGCACTTTTTAAAACTTGATGATTTCCTGCAAATAATTTATTTTGACTTCTGCATCCATCAATTTAAATGTGTTAGGCTTTACGTCAGGACATCAATTTAATGACACAATCTGCAAGCCAGATGCCCATCTCTCTCTCTCTCTCTCTCTCTCTCTCTCTCTCTCTCTCTCTCTCTTTCTATGTCGAAATCATCCAGACATTTTGACTTAACATGAAAAATGCCAAACGGCCTTGAAGAATTCTCACCAGTTACTATAAGATACAGGGTTGAAGAAAAATATTATGCAAAAGTGTGATGTATTCATAACACATTTCTTATATTTGGTAATTGTAGAAGTGGATTTGTTCTTTCCTTTTTTTTGACCCCCCTATATAAGTACTAATCATTTGGAACTTGATTTTCTATATTGTAGTGAGCCCTTTCTTTTAATGATTAATAGATAATATCAAGGATTAGGTTGGGGTGTATTAGGACAATACTATCAGTGTCGAATTGGTCTAGTAGGAAACCTGATAATCGAGACATGTCGTTAGTTCGTTAATGGGCCATGACATTGTGCCTGTTCTGCTGAAATCAGTTGGGACAGGTAGGTATCAAGACCAGTTCGGGTGGTACCAAGCACGACTGGACCACGTTGCTTAATGTTGCAATAAAAAAAGAGAAAGAGAGCTGTGTGGGGTCCCTTTCTCTTTCTATCAGGCTTAGTTACAGGGGCAGTGTAGGCATAGAGAAAGAGAGAGGAAAGAAAGAGAGAAAGAGAGGGAGAGGGAAAGAACGAGAAAAAAAGATGAGAGAGGAGAAAGGAGGGTAGATCCAGCCTGCCCTCATAGCGATTCGTATGCCCATACACCTATCATTAACTAAAAAATATATTAGCATTCACTTGTATACTCATTTAAGAGAAAAAATTTAAAAATTGAACAAACAAAAAAATGGCATTCCAGTACAGCATTGGGATGCCAAGCTATCCTTAGAGTTGGGATGGTAGCATCATGGTTAATGTTTTAAAAACTGATATCATTGGTGGTATTGGTTTTTGGTTGGATCCGTATGGGGCTGATCCGTCCACAACAATACGACAACATACCAGAATGGCAAAATGTCCATTTTCTTTTTGCTCGTTCTTTATTTTTTATATGTTTCTATGCATCATAAGGCTATTAGGGTGATATTTTTCATATTTTTTGTGATTTAGTTGCATTTTCAATGGGTGTGATAGCGGAGTGTCAATATTGATAAGGACACTCATTGAGGCAACATGGATTTATAAACGGGCAATATTTATAAGTGAAAAATGACATATAAAATATAGTATTGTAAAAGCAAATATATAATAACCCACTTTATAAATTCAATAACAAGTACATTGTTTATGGCCTTCATAGATACTTGTGTTTTGTTCGTAGTCTAGATCTATGATGTTTGATAGTGACCTAGTTGTGGCTCCTTATACTATGGCTGTGTACATGTAGCAGTCATAGGAGCTTGGCCATCCCTAATTAGGATAGTAGAAGGTAGCATTATACTCTGACCTTGACTATACCCATATCTGTAGTAGGGCTAATGTCCATAGTCGATCCTCCCAAATAAGATGAGTGGAAGAATGCATATGGGGGGCGTATTGTTCGCTCTGACTATGTGTTGCACATAAGATCCACTTCCAGTATATGATGAGATCTGTTGTCCACCATAAATATTTGATACATTGGCAAATCCATGGTCTGCCGTACCGGTCCGTATCGGCCGGTACGTACCGATCCGGCTTGGGACTGGTACCGGATCAGCGTAGAATCCGGTACCGGTAGTTTATTGTTGAAGAACTGGTCCCGTACCGGTTCGGGACTGGTTCGGACCAGTTCGGACCGTCCCGACCGGTTCGGGACCGGTACGCCACCGGTTCGGACCGGTACGCCACCGGTTCGGACCAGTTTCGTACTGGTCCGGGCTGCCACCGGTACGCCGACCGGTACCGGTATGGCGGACCTTGGGCAAATCCATCAATCTTCGCTTTCTCCATTTGGTGTAACAATTCTTGAGTATCCCGGTACTGCTCTCATCTCTTTTTGCCTCCCATCTAATTTTGTCTATCAACTTAGCTTCTAATGGACCAGATATGCATATAATCCTCCTACCTTTGAGTTTAGCCTCTTGCAAGTAACTCTCTAGTCTCAATGTGTATCTATCTCGATAACACTAATCTTATATGCCCTGAGATACACCATTCTTGGATCCTCTTCTATAGGATAGCATCTCTCTGCTATGTCTAAATTTTGTCTAAGCCTTGTGGTCTTGATCTTGCATGTCATGTGAGAACCCTACCTCGATGAACGGATCGAGCTTCTGAGATAACCACCACCTCTAGACTGACCATCTTGGCCACCTTGACCTCCAGACTCGTCATCAAAGCTATTATTATCATCATTACTGGTATAATAAGATGATCTAGGTGAGCAGGGATCTAATGGCTCCTCATTGTCATCTTCTCGGATTGGTAGATCATCAATATCGACTGTAACATCCCATCCAAGATGCCTTTCTTTTATTACTTTTTGTGATCCCGAGGGAACATTACGATGTCATTTTCTAGATAGAACAGTATGATACCTGTTTTACCATTCCATTTTTGCGGTATCTACAACCATGATCTTGGTGCTGTCTTGACTCGAGACAAAATTGGTACAAGTTTTGGTATCGGTATTTTAAACTTCAATTAATATGATGTCAAACCTTTATTTTTCCATGTTATTGTCGAGAGAAATGCCAATGGATATGCATGAGAAAATGAAACTTGGAGAAAATGTTAAATAAGTTCATATTGTGAAGGAACGGATTTACTTTGAGACATCCACTCTTATATTTTGCCACTTAAATGTCTCATCTATTGAGTAGATGGTGGACTTCTTTTAGAACACCCGTACCAGTGCATGGTCTCAATATCTAGTAGGCATAATTTCTGCTTTTTGTGTTGGCGGACAGGGCTAGATATAAGATTGTAATTAGAACATAGTATCTTCAGGATATCATTAGATTATGTGTCCACATATAACCAAAAGACACATTGTGAATTGGGTTTGTCCCAAGGATCACACCCATGGTTTGCTGTACCATCCGAATTGCTCGGTTCAGGGTGTATCGAGCCATACCAGGGGCGGACCGGCATGATTCCGCCACCCCTCAGTTCGAGATATCGATGGAGGAGGAGGAGAGGGAGAAGGAAAAAGAGGAAAAGAGAGGAAGGGAGAGAGAGGGAGAGGGAGGAAGGGAGGGAGGGAGAAGGAGAGGAAGGGAGGGAGAGAAGCCGAGGGAGGGGAAGAGAGAGGGCTTTTGAGCTCCCTCTCTTCTGATGCTACGTAACAGGGACAGAACTCCCATTTTGAAACAAAATTGGCTTCGACCCCTTTATTTTTTCTGATTTTTTTTAAAGTGAACTCGGCAGCCCCTATTTCACATAAAAAAATTCAAAAAAAAAAGGAGGCCAGAGTCTCCACCCTTGTAGCACATGAGGAGATGGAGCTTGAAGGCTCTCTCTCTCTCTCTCTCTCTCTCTCTCTCTCCCCCTTATCTTTTGGCCTCTCCCTCTCTCTCCCTCCCTTCTTCCCTCTCCCTCCCTCCCTCGCTCCCTCTCTCTGTTTTCCTCTGTTACCATCGCCCTCTCCCCTCTCCCTCTCCGGCTCCCCTTTGTTGGTATGCTGCAAGTCGGCATGGGATGGTACCGTACCATATCATACCATCAGGCAACCGATATTGGTCTCGGTACCAGTTCCACCGACCTAAATCACACCTCTCTTCTTCGAAACCAAAGGTTCTGAATTCGATTTTTGGGTGATGCATATCCCCAAATATTTCAGACTTGGATAATTAAAGTGTGGATGAGTTTCCTTCCCTCTTTCTAAAAAAAAAGTATATACGAGTGGCATATATAGAAGCGCTATAACATATTGCATGTATTAGATCACTACCCTGCATCAATTAATGTTTCATGCTTCCAACTTTTTTGCTATTTGCTCCATAAGCTTGGGACTATGAGAACATAAATGTTGTACAAGGCGCTTCTATCAGCAAAATATTATGGACTCTGTTAAAAGCACTTGATGAACCTAGAATTTGAATTCCTTTCTTGTTCTCTGAATTTTTATAGAGTCAAGTAACTTGTATTTTTCTTAATCTTGCTCTCTGAATAGTCTTTTGCTGCAGAATATTGTAAGTTCTAAGTTACACCTACCAAAAAGTAGATCCAAGCTCTTCATCTTATATGTTTCACTGACTTTTGTTGTTTCCTTTCTAGGTAGTGAATGTAACATGTATAGGTTAACACTAGATGGTGTTGATGTTATGGGCGAGAGGTTAGCAGATGAGGTCAGTTCATCATTTTGATAATGTCCAAGTATGCCTACATTTGAGGAGCTGATAATGATAAGATAATAACTGATTTTGTTTTTTTATATTTTTAAATCAGATATATTTTGTTATGATGTTCATTGTTTTCCATTTTTTTGACATTACCAATTAAATCAGGTTGTTGAAGTTATCAATAAAAAGCCAGAAATTCAAAAAATTTCTTTCATTGCACACTCTGTGGGAGGATTGGTTGCAAGATATGCAATTGGGAGGCTGTACAGACATCCTGAAGGAAATTCCTCACAGGAGAATTTAGGTGGCGTCTGTGTCAGAGGAACCATATGTGGTTTGGAAGCAATAAATTTTATTACTGTTGCTACACCTCATCTTGGTTCCAGGGGAAACAGACAGGTATACTTCATTATACTTAGCATATGTAATTTTTATCAGATTTATGTGGCTCCATAATGTCTGAAGAAAGATAAAAATGTGTGAACATTCACCTTTCATATTTGAGATTTTAAGCCTTTTGTTATTAGCATGTAATTTGATTAGAGAAAACACACAAAGGATTTTTTTTTTTTTTTTTAACATGCTGGGCAATTTTTTAATCATTGACAACTGCTGGAAGGGGGGTAAATTTTTATATTTGCTGTCATCCCATACATGGAATATCAATAAATGTATATGCATAATATTTAGAGACTACCACACACACACACACACACACACACACACACACACAGAGAGAGAGAGAGAGAGAGAGAGAGAGAGAGAGAGAGGCATGGCCTATTATACATGTATCTGTATGTACAATTGCTTCTTTTTGGTGGATCAATTGTAGTTTTTCACTTTTAAATATTTGTTTTAAACATATCATGGAGCAATTCATAATTACAACCTGTCCAACACTTTGTTTCGGAACTTTATGTATCAGGGCTCCACTAGTTTCTTTCAAGCTTGATAGCTTCAAACATGTCATAAGAGAGGGAGAGGCATATTCTAGTCCAGTTTACATCATTGGAGGTGATTGCCATATCAACCCCTATGAAATAACATGCTATCTTATTTTACTAAATGTTAGAATTTGTTAACCTTATCATCAACAACCACCCAAAAAGTGGTCAAATGTTGGATATTTAATCTTTTTCTTTTTTCAAGCATGCAGAATAAATTTGCCAAATTTGCAGATAACCTTGATTTTCTTTCTTTTGGCCTTTTCCATTTCTAGCAATAAGTAGTGGATGGAAACTGCTTCCGTGACCATTCTTTTATCAATGCTTATAGGGGATAAGGTTGTTCTTTTGGTTTATCTGAATCTTATATAGTTGTTTTTTTGTGCCGTACCGGCCCGAACCGAGCAGTACGGGGCTATTGTACTATACCGGTTTGGTACCAATATCCGGTATGGGTGGTATACCGACACTCATTATGCCAAAAAAATTCCGTACCATACCGTACCGATACTGTGCTAGTGTAACACTGGTAAGGAATCCGGTACCGAGATAACGAACCTTGATTAGATGTTTATTTCGGAGATTTAGATCATTATTTTGCTGCCCTTTATAACTAGATTTAAGTTAAACTGGCCTAGATCCATTTTTAAACATTGAAGGAGTTTCTGGATCCTTCAAAATCATTTCATCTTTTGTTGTTGAAGCTGCTTCCATTCATAAGTTGCTAGGGTAGGTTTTTAGGCTATTTGTGCCTTTGTTGTCTCTTGTCGAATCCCTTAGCCTTTTGCATCTCTGTCTCAAGTTAGTTTGGATGTTAAAGCAATGTAGATCTTTTATTCTTTCTCCTTTGTGTTGCTTCAGAGTTTTAATGGTTTTCCCTTCCCTCTTTTTGTCTAGCTGAAATTTAAGAATTCGACACAACCTCCTTGTAAGGAATCCAGAATTCAGACCGACCATATAAGTTGTTAATTACTCACTGATCTTGTGTTCATAACATTTGTGTTCACCTCGATGCATTCGATTCAATATAGTAGCAGAAACAATTGTTTATGCATTACTTCATCATTGACTTTTGAGTTTTGATCAACATATGACTTAATAGAATGCTTGTTTTTGACTTTGTGATATTGTAAAGTTGCTTTCCTCTCATTCCATTTAGATTATATTAATGAAATTATACTCATCGGAGCCCAGCCCACTAGCGTAGTTTATAAGCCAAGATCTGATATTTTGGGCCAGCTCTTTAGGCCGATGTGGTTGGGCCATCCCCTTAACTGCCATGATAGGAAAAGGGTACTTCGAAAAAGATATTAATGGGAAATTCACGCGAGGAGTGAATTTTGATGGAGGTTAGGAGCGTGCTTTCTTCGTTCCTATTAGCATAGACAAACCTTGGGAGAGAATCAAAAGCAAATTGCAATATGACCATGCAGTATGCTAAAGGAAGACAACAAATTACATGTGACCTAGGTAACATGCTATTATGCTGCTACCCAATTGCAGACTCTAGCAACTAGGTATATGTTGGTTTTTATCATTGACACATGTTTGGTAAAATTCAGGAAACTAATTAGCAGTTGGTTAACTACAGTTTAGGGGACACATCATTTATCAGAGGCATTTCATTTCAAAATGAATGCAATGTAGGGGAGTTAGTAGTGTCTAAACCTCATATTGGACTGGGAACGAGATCCCAAGGAATTGGAAATGGCATGAGGATTATTAGATTGTTTTTCACTTTATAAAGGGTAAAAGCAAGGTCCACCGTACCGGTACCGGTCGGCGTACCGGTGGCCGGCCGGACCGGTACGGTACCGGTCCGGTCCGGTCCGTACCGGTGGTTTCAAAAACCACAGCGCGCGGCGCTGTGGTTCTAAAAAAAAAAAAAAAAAAAATCGTACCGGTGCGAACCGGCCGGTTCGCACCGGTACGAGGCCCGTACCGGCCGGTACGGGCTCCGAACCGGCCGGTACGGGCCCGAACCGGCCGGTACGCACCCGTACCGGCCGGTTCGGATAAAAAACCGGAAAATACCGGTTTTTTATCCGTTCCGGTACCGGTCTAGGACCGGACCGGTACGTTACCGGCCGGTACGGGCCGGTACGGCATTCCATGGGTAAAAGTAATATGTAAAGTTCCACCAACTCGATTGGACTGAATTTATTAGCCATGCTATGGATATATTAAAGACTCAAGAGTTTGATGAAGCAATTATCTAGACAAGTCATAGCAATCCTCCATAACCAATTTCTCATCTTGCTGACTGTCATGGTGAGGTTTGCCGTGATTCAATTTGACATGGATCCACTCTTAATGTGATGGCCCTCAACCTTAATTTTCAAGGAGGTTCAAATCAGGTTAATCATGACTGTCACCTACTGCTGGACCAACAGGAACCCTTCAGAGTTGATGTGATTAAATAGTGGGAGATGTGGATTGTGGGTTGCACTAGGATCCAGCTGGCTATGCCTAGCAACTCTGTTCTTACCAGGCAAGTATAGGACTTGTAGAGAAGTTGCTAGTGTAGTATCATGCTGTAAATTGAATAATGCATGAAGTGAAAAGGCCTAGTACTGACCTGGGAGAGGATGGGAGAGAGGGTAAAGCTGACTAAAAGACCTTCACCACTGCCCAATCATTAGACCTTAAAAGTAAAACTAGGTAGGAGAGATATGATTGTGTGTGCCTGCTAAGGGTGATTATGCATGCATGAACTAATATGATTAATGTATGACCAAACTAGTATGATTGATTTAAAGAAAGACATGAAAGAGAGAGGGTAGTGTTAGGGTTAGGAGAGATAGATTGATGAAATTGCAATCTTTAGCTTTTAGCCCTCTGTGATGTCGCTTTGGCTCCAATTGCATTAGATTTAACCTCCTAAAACCTTGGATGCTTTTCAAAGCATCAAATCTGACCAGAATAGAAAAATGGACTGGAACTTAGTAGCTTAGAGGTGAGGTGTGAATTGGAGGTTCCTTGGATCAGGGATGGGATTGGACTGCTATTTATTGTGGAGGACCCTTGGCAATGGCAACCCTCCATATTAGGTAGGCTAGAGCCTTGTTTCGAAGCATAAGTATGTCTTCAAGACTAGGCAAGGGAGCTTTGGACAACCAAGGAGTGTTGGCAGCAAGGAGTGTCTATTGACCCTGGGTCAACTTCCATGTCAATGATGTTGAATCACAACATGTGCCAGCCTACTAAAAAGGGCTGATGGGACTTCCCGAATGTGCTCACCAGCCTTTTTTGGCATTAAAACACATGGAGAACATTTTCAATGTTTAAATATTTAAAATCTTATTAAAAATAAAAGATTGCCTGAATTGAATTCAAATATGTGGAGATAATAATTCAGAGGGCCTTCTTGACACGAGGCACCATGGGGGCCTGACATATGACCTGCTGGTGTATTGGATCCATATTTGATATCCTTCAAAGGCTATTGTCAAATCAAGTTGTGTTAAATCATCTTCACAATCTTTTATTCAGGTATTTGTGATCTTCCATTCCATGTATCATGAACCAGTTCTTGTAATTGGGACCTAAATAATCCCTCATTATCAGGTTCGATACTGGTCTTCATTGCTTGCGACTATACCATCTCACTTGATTCCCATCATCTCCTAAGCTTCTTCCAGTTTACTTCTTTAATAACCATAAGATGTGTTCAGTGCATGCATGTACAATACTTAAATATCATAGTTGCATCTCATATTCTTTCTTTCAGTTGCTATAGTTATGGAATTGATGATGGGCCATAAGTATTACACATCCATGACAACTTTTATGCTTTTTAACTTTCTAATAGTTGTTACTTTCTTCATCTGTTTTGGTGAATATAAGGATTTTGTATTACTTCTATCTAATATTTTATCTAATACTCACCATTTGACATGGCATCCCGTGATTGTACTTTTAATAATAAACAGGTTCCATTTCTTTTTGGCGTCACTGCCATTGAAAAAGTTGCTTCTCGTGTCATTCACTGGATATTTAGGAGAACTGGTAGGCATCTTTTTCTTACAGATAATGATGAAGGACAACCTCCCCTTTTGCTCCGTATGGTGGATGATTGTGGTGATCTTTACTTCATGTATGTTTAAACCTTAGACTATAATTGTTCTGAATACTTGAGTTTTGATTTAATATTTGGATTGTATGCATGGAACAAATTTGATATAATATACGCTTATGTAGGTCTGCTTTGCGAGCATTTAAACGTCGAGTGGCCTATGCAAATGTGGGCTATGATCGTATCCTTTTGGTAGTTTTTTTTGGGCTCTGTCAACTCTAAATTTTGTGACCTGTCCAACTAATGGTGTGACAGTTGCTAATTGTTTTCATGACTAAATGGAATTAAGATGTTGTAGGCTGGAGAACATCATCTATCAGACGTAATTCTGAACTGCCAAAGGTAGCCTTTGTGATCATTATTCTGTTAACAACTTCGCTGTCTTTGTATTCTAGTTGATACAGTGATCTGTAGCTTGGTGTTAGAGTAATGGAGATTGTCTTTGACTTCCATCATATTGATATGTCAAATTTTTTTATGCAGTGGGAGGATTCTTTGAGTGAGAAATACCCACATATTGTATATGAAGAACATTCAAAAGGAACCAATGCTGATCAATGTGAACAAGATTCAGTCATAAACAGTGACTCTGATGAGTTAGAGGGTAAGTATCCTATTTTTTTATATAATTTTAGTTGAAAATTTTGGGTAATAGTGTTATTCATTTTTTTAATTAAATTAGTTATATTGTTCGTTTTCATTCTGATGTGTTCAATTTTAACCTCTTCATCAGCACATCTAGTAGAATTAATATTGGATTCTATACAGGCATTGGTGCATAAAGTGCAGGATGGAGATTCTTCAAACTCCAGAAAATAGGACTCATTGATGTGGCTATTTTCCATGATGCTGCGAATTGAGATGATTAGCATAGATAATATTTCATTCTAATTTATATGTGGATCTCTGATATAAGCTAAAATCCAAATAGAGGATCTGCATAGCATGTATCTCTATGTCTACATGCTAACACATTCAAGTAATTAGAGCTTTATGGAAACATAACCTACTTTCAAACCTATTTACTTGACCATCTGAATTTAATTCATCTGACACTATCTGAACAGTATCTTTGAGGACAGGCTTAGAAACATTAGTTTATTCATGGGGCACAATTATTTTCATCTCTCTTCCTTAGACTTTTATCTTACATCTGTATATGTACATATGAAATATGAGTAATGCTCATTTCCATTTCACATCTGTTTTTATACCTACTAAAGATTTCAATTTCATTTTTTCATATATATCCTGTCTATATTTCTCAAGGAAAACACATATGGAAGTGACTAGGCATATGATGATACCTGCTTCATTTTCGCCCCTAAAATGAGCCTAATATACTAAGTTACTGCTTGGTCTTTATTTAGAACCAAACTTTGGGAAATCAATCAATTACATGTCTAACAAATACCACAAAAAATTCAATCTCTTGTGTATATATTATGATTAGATGTAGATATTCAAAAATTACCATTTGATGGAATTATGTATAATCAAAATATATATTTTGGACCATAGCGCTTAAATAGAAGTTCCCTTACAAACTTAAACATATCTACCTATACACAATGTAGACCTCCAATGATATCAACAATCATGCAAAACTATATTTTCTTGTCTTTTCATGAGTCACTTAATCCAAAAACAATTCCAGAAGATTTGGTCTTCTTTTTTCTGAAATGGATACACTATATATCTTGTCACTGACTTTCAAAGATTGTAAAATAAGTGGAGTGAGCTATATAGCTCAACAAGTAAACCTCTACCATGATCAAGTATATAGATTTTCATTAAAAAACACGACTCTTAAATCATAACACATAATTCAATGTATCATTGACAAATCCAAGTATGGTTCATTAAAATAAAAGTTTTGATATGAAAAAGAACTAATGTAAAAGGATCAAAATAGATGATTTTCCAAGAAGAGTTTTAAATAATTCACATTAGGTCACAAGTCATATTTTCCAAAAATTTAAAAGAAAGCTCGCTGAATTTTTGATAAGGAAAATCTCAAAAATTAAAATCCTCTATAAGGAAGAAAACAATGAAATAATCAAAACTCATCTTCCATCAAATTATGATATTCTTTATAATTTCATATTTTCTTATAAAGTTTCACTTATGCCCTTGAGGCCACTCATATCCTCTTTGCAAATACAAGCGAGGCCACTTATATCCTCATTGATAATTCAGATGAGGACACTGATAATTCTCATATCTGGTATAAGCGAGGTCACTCATATCTTTGGGGTCCCCTTGTACCATTTGGTCAGGGATCTACTTATATCACATAGCCATGGTTCCCCACCAATAATTCGAGTGAGCCACTCATATACCACCGGTTATGGTCTTTTTAGATTCTCATTGGTGATCCAAATGAGGCCACAAATACCATCTAGACAAAGGTTCCTCTCCAGAACTTGAGTGTGGCCTCCTGGCTAAGGATCCATTTTTCAATTTAAAATTATGTTAGTGTTTCATACTTTAACAAAATTCATAAAATTCCATAATGAACAACTAATTAAAGCTCCTAAGAGAACAGATACATTGTTTAAGAACTGGCATTTGGAAGAATCAAATAAATAGATGATTTCAAATCAAAGTAGAGAGACTAGTTTCAAAATAACGACTTCAAAATGCAAAGAAATCCATTCAAATAAAATAAATAGTTTAAAATAATTCAATTCCATATTTTCAGGTGACAATAGGTAAGTTTCAATACAATTTTGAGATTAAATTCAATTGAAGAGTCAAAATTTCAAAGATCATAGGATTTGGAAACAATAGTAATGTTTAAAACTTCAAATGACACAATCTTGATATTCACGAGAACTTTCAAAGAAACAAATAGAATTTGGTTCCATCAATTTTTGAAAGGTACTAGGATTCTGAATCCTAAAGACATGAAAAGATGGAAGCAACAAAGAGATTGAAAATCAGAAAATCTTAAAACTATAAATCTGAAGGCATGGAAAAGTCACAATGAAATTTATAGTTTTTGGAAAAGACTATATGACTTAATATCAGGACACGAAATCTTGAGATGTATTTCAAAATCAAAATAAATAATATTTAAACTCAAGATGCATGCATTTACTTACCATTTAAAGCCAATGTAACCTACAAAAGCCTATCCAAGTTTTCTTTCATCTCCTCCTCCTCTCTGCACTATCTTTCCTTACCTCCCTTAGCTGGTCTCCCTTGCCTCTTTTCTAGGAAAGGTAGGTTGGCTTAGGTAGGGCCCACTAGATTGCTCACTTAGGTGGGTTTCTAAGTAGGTTGGTCCTTAAGCAAGAGAGGTTAAATTCCAACAAGTCCCTTAGAAACATCAGTTAGATGAATATCATTTTGAGTAAACATCCTCTTCTCTATTTTATTTTCATTGCATGTATATAACGAAGTACACCTCATTTGAGTTCAACTACAATGCTCAAAAACTCAGATTCCTTAAGGATCAAAAGTTGGTTTCTCAGTTTTAGTTCAAACTTCAAAATGTTTTTGATAAAAGGATCAAAACACATTATTTTTTAAGAATAGAATAATTCACATTAGGTCGCAAGTCATTTTCTTCGAAAATTCAGGCAATGATTCCCTGAGTCTCTTTGATAATGAAAATCTTAGAAATTAACATCCACTATACGGAAGAAAATGATAATGTGGTCAAAACACTTTTCACATCAAATTCTGATATTTTATATAGTTTTGCATTATCTTATGAAGTTCCACTTATACCCTTGATGGCACTAGTATCCATACTGCAAATGCAAGACCACTCATGTCCTCACCGATCATTCATATGAGGCCTCTTATTATTCTTGCTGCTAGTGCAAATAAGGCCACTCATATCCTTGAGGTCCGCAGTTATCATTTAGCTAAGGGTCCATATATACCTTATAACCAGTGGTTCCCCATCAATAATTTGAGTGAAGCCACTGATATGCCACCTAGCTTGGGTTCCATTTAAATCCTCATTGCCAATCCAGATAAGGCCATAAATAGCACCCAGATAGAGGTTCCAATTGGAACTCAAGTGGGGTCACTCATATACCTTCTAGCTAAGGGTCCACTTTTCAATTAATAAAAGCTTCAAAGAGAACAGACATTTTGTATCAAAACTAGTATTTAAAATGCCCCAAAACTATATGATTTCAAATCAAAGGAGATATATTAATTTGAAAATAACTATTTCAAAGCACTTGCAAGTCCAATGTTTCAAGATAAAAATGAATATTTTTAATGCTAACTTAAGTCCACATATCCAAAGTAAGAATAGGTAAGTTTCAAGACAACTTTTGAGAGTCAATTCAATTGAAGAATTGAAATGTCAAAGATTGCAGGCTTTGAAAACAATAGTTATGCTTACAACTTCAAAATGACAATCTTGATGTTGACCACAAGTTTCAAAGAAACAAATAGAATTTGATTCCAAGTCACATGGAAGAATTACTAACAGAGTAGTCCACCAATTTTCGAAAAGACACTAGGATTCTGAATTTCAGAACACATGCAAACAGGTAAGTGGCTAAGAGATTCAAAATTAGAAAACAAATCTTAAAACCTTAATTTCTGAAGGCACGGGAGGGTCACAAGGAAATCCATAGTTTTTAGAAAAGACTATATGAATTAGAATATTGGAACATGAATTCTTGAGATTGATTTCAAAATTCAAATAATACTTTAACTCAAGATGCATGGAGAAGTTACTTACCATTTAAAACTAGTGAAATCCACAAAAGCCTATCCAAATTCTTCTTCTCCTCCTCCACTTCACCATCTTCCTTTCCTCCTTAGCTGGTCCCCCTTGTCTCTATTTGTAGGCAAGTTTTCTTGGCTAAGCTGGTGGGGCCCACTAGATGACTCACCTACTTAGCCCGGTTGCTTAAGTAGGTTAGTCCTTAGGTCAAGCAAGAGAGGTGATTGAATTGGGGTGGTCAAGCAGGTGATGACTCAGCAGGTTAAATTCCAACAGAGCCCTCAGAATCATCAATAATTTATATGAATAAAATTTAATTAAATGCGACAAAGATGCTGAAAAGAAAAGATCAAATTCCTTAAGGATCAAAAGTTGGTTTCCCAGTTTTAGTTCAAACTTCAGATTTTAGCTCTGGGACAAAATTTCAGCTTGGAATGCTAAGCTATTTCTTGAATCTTCGAATCCATAATTTTTTTTCTATCAGGATATTGCTAAAATCCAAAAGTCCAGCAGCAAAAGTCTTATAGATTAGTCTCTAGGCTACATCACCTATTTCAGTACTATTCAACACTTAGGGCATTGGCTGAAGGTTCATATTTCAATCTTAAACATATCCACGCGTTCGCATGCACACGCACACAAACACACAAAAATACATACATACATACATATACACACACACATATGTGCTTGTGCATGTGCATGCACTTGTGCGTGTGCATGTGCATGCTCTTGTGTGTGTGCATGTGCATGTTTGCTGAAGTACAGGAGGGCTATTATAGGATTTGAATTAGGTTTTGGGATGTTAGCATCCATACCAAGAATTAGTAGAATTATATACTTACAGTGAAGTAATCGCTATATCCACAAATATACGTACCGTGAACAAAATGATATTGTGGAGTTATTGCTTATGCTGTGGTTTTATTTTTGTCAAAATTATAAAATCATTATCTCTAAAGAAGTGCCATGGTAATTTTATATCATTTGTCCCTACATTGCCTCATCAGTTAATGTTAAGAACATTTCACTTTAAAAAAAGCTGCTGCTCAAATATTTAATCTAATTAAATCCATCGATATTGGCACCACAGTTATAAAACTTGGAATTCTCTAATGCTATTGACCACATTAATTGCGGCTGCCACCTGGGAGGAGGCTCTAAACCTCAAAAATGTGAGTGGCTGGCTGATGATTCTCTAACACATTTATTCAACCAGCTTGGATTTTGCATGCAGAAGTGACTGAAACAAAGAAAAAAAATGTGTAAGAGAACCCTGACAGTTGACCTATGCTCTCATGTTTTAATATTTTTCGTCTTTTCTCTTCTTCACTATAATTTTGTCTGTTTCGGATGTGTTTTGCAACAGCCACTGAAATTTTGTGCAGGTTTTCTTAAAATTTTCCATCGTTAACTAATAAATAATCAGTATAGTTGTTTGATTGTATGTTTATGTCCAATCTGGATTTTGTTCTCTGGAGGACTTTTGGCCATTATCAGTGCAGCTTGCAGATAAATTCAGCGTACCAAGAAACTGCATTTGATTGACATACACCCTCATTTGGATCATCATTTGCAGAAAAGATGGTAATAGGCCTCACCCGTGTATCGTGGGAAAGAGTCGATGTTAGCTTCCACAGCAGCAGACAAAGGTTTGCTGCACACAGTGTCATTCAGGTCTCTCTCTCTCTCTCTCTCTCTCTGTGTCTGTCTGCACATCTGTCTCTCAATGGTTGATTTGTAAGGGTGTTCCTTGCAGGTGAAATATTATTTTATGCATGCAGAGGGTGCAGATGTTATACAACACATGATTGATCATTTTCTTATTTGAGTGAGCTCTTTCATGTTTGTGGCTCCTGAGACCAATATCCCTTCATGATCCATCATCGTGGACGATAGAAATGTCATCATTTAGTCATGAATGCGCAATTCAGACCTCTAAAGGTCGTGCTTTCAGCTTGATTCAGTTGAGCAGCCAAAGGCTTGAGCCACTGCATAGCTGAATTGCTATCATAACCCTTGTGCAAATTGTAACGCATCCTCAAGATGACTTTGAGGAATCACAAGATAAACTAATATAATATAATTATTTGATGCCTGTTTATAGGTGTTAATTTTTTGAAAGGTTATTTCGCAAATTAAATTGGGAAATTTGTTTCATACTTGCATATTAATTCTTGTTCTTCAATATTTATGTAAAAATCCTTGTAAAGTTAATTGTTTGTACAAATCAGTCCTGCTAGTTTCGATGATTGAATCCGAGTTAATGGTAGCCAAAATTGCAGATGGACAAAAATATATTGCCTTTTAACAACAAATGAGGCTCGAGATTTTCTCTCTCTCTCTCTCTCTCTCTCTCTCTCTCTCTCTCTCTCTCTCTCTTTCGGGACTCGGCTGCTAAGGAATCAACAATGGATGGGCATGGGTTAGGAAGTCAGTTGAGGGTTAGGGTAAAAATGTTTAAAAGATGTGTTATGAGAATATTGAAGAGTAAACTACATATTATCTTCATAATTTTTGTGGTGTATATAAAACAGTAAGTACTAAATGATTATCTATGGAAAGATGATTATATATAGCAGATTAACCAGATTGTAGGTATTTGGCACCTCTTCTTCAAGCATTGTGATCTGTGGGGCCACCTGCAGTTCTTCCTACAAGCACACGCAGTGAGTAGCCTTCCAACATAATACAGAGGAAACAATGGAAGAGCATCACCGAATCGAAGTTTCTACACAGGAAGTTAAAAATAAGAACTATAATGCTATTCATGAAGGGGCTGAATGAACTGGTGATACAATTTCTCATTTATCAATTCTAGAACTCATTCCTGACACAGGTAAAAAGGATATCACCAACATTGTATTATAAGCTCTCTTAATATCAAACTTTACACTAGATTTTAGAAGACCTTTTGCTAGATGAGCCCTCGAACTATGTAGATTTATTACCTTCTACAGTTAACCCCTTGACAAGAGCTTTGTGATAGTCACTGATAAGTTTAAAAATTATAAGCTGTATCCTATAAACTAGCACTTGCAGCCATATATTTGTGTATGTCTCACATTACAGGACAAACAGGTCAAGTTGGCTAATATGTTTTGCACCTCTGAATGAAAAATTCAATGTTGTCTGTGCTGGATAGCTTGACATCAGATGTAATGAGCCTCCCAAAGACAGGAGATTTATCAGGTTCAGTCTCTGTGATGGCTTTCTTCTCTTTCATCAATTATGATGTCCCTCTCCATCCAAGAATAGATATAACTATTGAGTTCTAGAAGCTTCAAGCAAACTGACTCAACTGAATCAGTTAGAGGATCAACTGATTCAGCTTCATTCCCAGCTGGACAGACTACATCAACTCCAGCTGGATCAACCGGATCATAGAACAATCCAGAATACATGCCATTACTATATAAATGAATGTAATTCTGAACTATAGTGCATTCACTCCATTCTTTCTGTTTTCTCTGTTACTGTAGCTTCATCCCAGATCGTATTTGTAAAATGTTTTCAATGAAACGCTGTTACATACAACTCTGTTTCAATATATCCTGAGAACAGAATACAGTTTCTGTTTCTATTCTTTCTTCTCAAATTCTATCATGGTATCAGAGCAAAGTTCCTGCATATAGATCTGAAACCACAGCTTCCAAGATTTGCAATGAAGATGGAGATTCTCTGGAGTCTTCTTGATTTTTTTTTCTTCATCTGCCAAAATCAGTAACACCGGTTTTCACTTTCAGTAAAACTGGTTAGATGATCATCATATGCCTCGAATCCATCTTGAGGTAGCGTTACCTGATATTGAAGAAGACGAAGAACCAGAGATGAATTCAGGACCTCCTACCCGAATCAGGCGAGCAAGCACCGAAGGAATAGACGATACCACAAGAGGCGATGATGATCCCCTCTTATCTCCAAAACTCAAGTTCGTCTTATCAAAAATCCACATTCTGGTATCTTCTCAACTGTCTACTGATAATTACCTCATATGGCGTTCACAAATTGTCCGAATATTTCGAGCCAGTGGGTTTCTTGAGTTCTGGATGAAAACTCATTTTCAAGACTCACATCAGATGATCCTACTGCATCTGATTACCAAGATAGCTTACTGACTGATCAATTGTTGGCCACGGCGTTGACATCAACGATATCATCTGCCATTCTCCCCTACATCATTAATCTTGAACATACTCACCAGATATGGTCGACATTAGATCGGAGGCTCAACTCCTCTACTAGGAGTCATATTATTCAGCTCAAGAACGAGCTGTCTAACATCAGAAAAAATGATTTACCAATGCATCAGTACCTCCATTCAATCAGATCCAAGGTAGATGCCTTTTTAGCTGCCGGTTCTGTTCCAGTCCAGAGGATGTGATCTTACACATCTTGAATGGTTTGCCTGAGTCATATGACTCCTTTAACACTGCCATTCGCACTAGAGCATTTAACATATCGTTAGATGAGCTCTATGCTCTGCTCAGTAGCGAAGAACTTATCATAAACAATAAAAATCACCCCTCAGCTGCATCAGATCCAGCATATGCATTGTCTACTATAAGAGGCCGAGGCAGAGGCAGAACCTTCTTCAACAGAAGTCGAGGTAGAGGCAGATTTTTTCAATCCCCTGTTACAGGGTCATCAACCAGTAGAACAAGAGATCTGCAACCTCTACCTGAATGTCAAATCTGCTGTAAACGTGGACACACAGCAGCCAATTGTTGGTTCAGAACTGACTTCAGATACAAGGGAGTTAATTCATTACAAACCAATAGTCTGAATCAAGAATCTGTGCATCAGCCTCATCGTCTAGCAACAAACCAGCATCAATCTCAAGCGTTTTTATCTGCTGGACCATCTCGTATTCAAGACTGGGTGATGGACAGCGGCGCGACATCCCATATCACCAGCAATTCTTCCGTTATTCACAAGCCAACTCAATACCATGGACAAGAACAGGTCACGGTTGGCAATGGGGATGCTCTTTCCATTAATCAGCATGGTACCGGTACCTTACACACACCAAATTATTCTTTTTATCTCTCCAAATTATTACATATGCCACATATTTTCAGAAATTTATTATCTGTTTACAAGCTTGCCTCTGATAATAATTGCACTATAATGTTTGATGATACCGGCTGCATAATCAAGGACAAGAATTCCAACAAAATTCTGTTCAAGGGGAGCTATACTGAGGGCTTGTACACCATTCCATTCTCCTTTGCTTCACCAAAATCTGCTGCAATTTCCAATAACCAGTGTGCACTACTATCAGACAGTTCATCTTTTTCAATTTGGCATCAACGTCTTGGGCATCCAGTGGCTGGAACACTTTCCCAAATACTTCATCTACTGAAAGTTCCTCACTCAACTAAAGGCTCTGGATTCTGTCAGCCATGCAGCCTTGCAAAGTCTCACAAATTACCTTTTGGATCAACAACAGAGCGCTCAAATAAACCTCTCCAGCTGATACGTTCAGATGTATGGGGGCCATCTTCCATGGCATCCACCAGTGGGTATCGTTTCTATGTCCTGTTTTTGGATGATTTCTCAAAATACTCTTGGATATACCCTATGACTGCTAAATCTGAAGTATATCAGCATTTTATACATTTCAAAGCTTTAGTTGAAAATCAGTTCTCTACCAATATTAAGTCTTTTCGTTCGGATGGAGGAGGGGAGTTCTGCAATGGCAGGTTTCAAAAATTATTTCACCTATCAGGAATTGAACATCAAATATCTGCACCCCACACACCTGAACAAAACGGGAGTGCTGAAAGGAAGCACCGTCACTTATTAGAAACTGTTAGGAGCCTTCTCATTCACTCATTAGCCCCTCTACACTTCTGGGTAGAAGCTTTGTTAACGGCTGTACACCTGATAAACAGGTTACCAATCTTGAGTTTGAACTCTAAATCACCATTTGCAGTACTATTTCAGAGACTGCCTGATTATCATTTTTTAAAAATGTTTGGTTGTCAATGTTATCCTTGGTTGAAACCATACACAGTGGGGAAGCTATCTCCAAGATCATATCCTTGTGTATTCTTGGGCTATGCTCTTCAATACAAGGCTTATAGATGTTACAACCCTCAAATAGGAAAAGTGTTCATATCCAGACACGTTACATTTGATGAGTCTTCATTTCCTTTGGCCCAAGCTAAAAGCACCACATCAACACTACCTCCATTATTACCGTTTTCATTATTAGTCCCATCATCTTACGACTTACAGTCCACATCAGGCAGTCCCATTTCCACTGCTCTGTCACAGATACCTTCTACACCTTCATCTCAGTCACCTACACCTTCATCTCATCCAACTTCAGCATCTCTTCCTACACCGGTACAAGTAGACAATTCATTCAATTCATCAAACAAACACAGTATGGTACGGTAGACAATTCTGCAAACAAACACACAATGGTTACAAGGTCTAAGACTGGTTCTTTAAAACCTGCTCAAATATTTGATCTACATCATACGATCACTGCTACAACTGAACCCTCTACATTTATTCAAGCATTTGCTGATTCGAGATGGAGAGCAGCCATGTCAGCTGAGTACAATGCACTGCTGGATCAACAGACCTGGATACTAGTACCTCGGTCCTCTAATCAAAATATCCTGGGCTGCAAATGGACCTACAAAATAAAAAGAAATGCCGATGGATCTATAGCCTGTTACAAAGCAAGACTAGTTGCACAGGGTTATAAGCAAGAATATGGTCTTGACTACCTGGAAACGTTCAGTCCAGTGGCAAAATTTCCTACAATAAGGATTCTTCTAAGTCTTGCTATATCTTGTCATTGGCCTATACGTCAACTGGATGTATGTAATGCTTTTCTACATGGCACCCTTGATGAACAGGTTTACATGCAGCAGCCAAAGGCTTCATTGATACATCCAAGCCTGACCATGTGTGTTTATTGAAGAAAGCCATTTATGGGCTTAAACAGGCTCCAAGACAGTGGTTTGCGACATTCACAAATTTTCTTCTCAAATTGGGGTTCCACACGAGCAGTGCTGATTCCTCTCTACTGATTCATAATCAGGATGACATAGTGACGTATCTTCTAGTGTATGTGGATGACATTTTAATTATCGGAAATAACTTGCAATCTGTCACAAACCTTATCTCCACTCTTCAAGGAAGATTCAAAATGAAGGACTTGGGATCTTTATCATACTTTTTGGGAATTCAAGTATCTTCTACGGCAACCGGCTTACATCTTAGTCAGAAAAAATATGCCATCTCTTTGCTACAAAAAGCGGGTATGGAGCACTGTCGTCCTCTTTCCTCCCCATTATCATTCAAATCAAAAGCTTCTAGCAATATGACAGATCCATATCCCAATCCACAATTCTACCGCAGCCTGGCAGGATCTTTACAGTATCTTACAATTACTAGACCGGATATCACCTTTGCAGTAAATTACATCTGTCAATATATGCATCAACCGCTGCAACATCATTTTATCATGTTCAAACGGATACTTCGGTATGTTCAAGGCTCTCTTGATCATGGTCTATTCTTCACCTCAGGCTCCTTTGCTCTATCAGCTTACTGCGACTCAGATTGGGCTGGTGATACAGATGACAGACGTTCTACCATGGGGTATTGCATCTATCTTGGGTCCAATCTCATCTCCTGGCATGCAAAGAAGCAGCCTACTGTAGCAAAGTCATCCACTGAAGCAGAATATCGGGCTCTAGCTGTCACTACCTCAGAAATAATATGGCTTCGCAGATTACTTAATGATTTTTCTATTGTTATGACATCACCTACACTACTTTACTGTGATAATGTATCTGCCTTAGCTCTTGCCACTAATCCTGTTTTTCATGCCAGAACAAAACATATTGAGGTAGATTACCATTTTGTGCGGGAAAAAGTTCAATCTCATGAAGTTTGCCTAAGGCATATCTCCACTAGTGATCAACCGGCAGATATATTTACAAAGTCGCTACCTACTGCTCGTCATCATCTTATCAGATCCAAGCTTCGGGTATTTCCACACCCATCAGCTTGTAGGGGGGTATCGAGTTCTAGAAGCTTCAAGCAAACTGACTCAACTGAATCAGTTAGAGGATCAACTGATTCAGCTTCATTCCCAGCTGGACAGACTACATCAACTCCAGCTGGATCAACCGGATCATAGAACAATCCAGAATACATGCCATTACTATATAAATGAATGTAATTCTGAACTATAGTGCATTCACTCCATTCTTTCTGTTTTCTCTGTTACTGTAGCTTCATCCCAGATCTTATTTGTAAAACGTTTTCAATGAAACGCTGTTACATACAACTCTGTTTCAACATATCCTGAGAACAGAATACAGTTTCTGTTTCTATTCTTTCTTCTCAAATTCTATCAATAACCTGTTATCATCTTTGGGAATGATTACCCACCTCTCCTGAAGACATGAGTATGAAGATGATTGGTGAAAAATGTCATAAAAGAAGTTTTTAGTCCCATCGATATCAGTAATTGGTACCCTTCAATTCTTGACCTAAGTTGATTGCTCCATAATTTGTAGGCCATCGTTAAAAGGGGTGTCAAGGCCTCCCGATTGCAGCCGTAGGACTCTGTTATTCCTTCAACTTTCTCCTTCGACCTTTAGCTCTTTTTATTTCAGAATCAAATTTATCCGCAGGATCCTTGCACAATCCCAACTGTGTTTCACTTAGATGCTCCTTAAATTGGAGCACTTATTGCCATTTTAACATGTTCAAATCCTTCAAGTTCAGTATCTTAAGCTTTTGCGTTAGCTTAAACATGAGAGCTATTACCACCTTATGAAGCAAGCCATCTGGATGATAGAGGAAAAAATAAAAAATCCGGTTCATTAGTACAGCTGCTAATGGATTTGAGTGGTTTTGGACCCTCGGAGTCTTGAGTAAAGCATACTGCCATGGCATTATGGTCATCAAGGATATTGCAAATGCAACAATATAGACCTTGAGGATACTGTAAAACCACTCAAAACTTAGCAGAAGTTCTATTAAGTTCTTTGATCCTTTTTTTCTCTCTGGGAAAGTATTCAAAGTTCATCCAGGAGGAAGTTTTTTTTTTTTTAATTTATTGTGTCAGCTGAGATTGCAAGTGGTTGGACCAAGACCAGAAATTCCTTAATCAACACCCATTGAGAGTTAGCTTCAGATGCAGGACTCGTCTGGATTTACTCCTGGTGGATTTATGACCAAATTGTCGGCCCGTTTTGGATTACTTCTGTATTATTGGTGGTGTCCAGTATTTCAAATGTTCTACTTTTTCTGGTCCAGTGAGGATTCTCATGCTGATCTGAGTTCAAACATAAAAATTTGGATTCCAAGAAGCATGTTTAATGACCAAGAAAAAGAAAAGAAAAGAAAAGAAATCAAAATCTTTACAAAAAGACCATATTGAAAGAACCTCGATTCAATCCAGAGTCTGCCGAGTCGCAGCAGGTGGACTACTTTAAATTCTCAATCATTTGCATTGCTGGTTCAGACTACACCAAACAATCAATTGACAAATATCAACTCAAGTAGTTCTTGACACAATTCATTATATATATCATGCATGTCTCTGTACATTCTTGATTTAAAACCATGCTGTCTACAAGCTTATTTCCAAATTATTGCTTGAAAAATATACATAAAAAGGTGGCATCACTGACAATTTTCATGTGAGACCGCATCATAAAGGTGTAGGTAGAAAGAATGGTCTAAGACGGGGTGGGCGACTTCATCTGAAGTGCTCTGACTCCAGCTAATGCTAGAAGCGTAAAGGTTGGTACAGCGATAACGTTAGGGATGAAGTGGAGCCGGAACTTCTTAAGCTGTGGCGTATTCTCCCCCGTCTTCTTAAGATACAGAACAGCAGGAGGGGCCGCCATCCCGGTGAGTATCATAACTTTCTGATTTGGCTTATGTTCCTTAACATCTTCCTTCATGAAATCAATCACAGTTTCCTTCTTTTTTCCCGCGGCTGTCCATTTATCAAACAATTTCTGTGCCAAGTCAGAAGAAGAAGAAAACAGTTAGAAGAAGATCAGATGACAAACCACATAGACAGAGAGGATCTCTCTTGCACTCTCTCTCTCTCTCTCTCTGAGATTGCATGATCCACAGCTCGTTCAGAATAAGTATGAAGAGCAGTCCAGTAGGGGATAAGGCATATATGTGTTTTATTTTCATTTATTTCTTTAATAATATGGAACAAGCTGGCATTGCAAAGTTACTGGTAATAAAAGAGAAAAAGGAATCACAAGATCAGCATAAAAACATTGTCTTATGAGTTCATGATACTGGCTGAGCTTAATGATGTTTAGTTCTCTCCTTAAAGTCATTCTTATCTTCTATCATCTTATGCATTACATGAGAAATTTTAAAAAAATCAAGAGCAGATTACCAGACTTTCAAACAGGCTTTCTGAAAAATATTGATACTAATATATGAACTAATTAGCAATATGTGGGGCTTGGAAGTCATGATTAAACCAGCAACCCTACAATTATTTAAATAAGCTGTCTGTTCATAATATGATGAGAGTGGCATTTTGATTGTATTCAAGATAATTCTGTTCTATTTCCTGAATTGATTATCTCAAAACGCATGTAATTGCTTCAATGCTTTCCAAAATTACATTTAGGAGCAAGAGAAATATCACATACTTGGCTAGTTTTGGGCATTTAAATTTGCAATAGGTTCGCAGACAGAATCTTTCAAATACTTGGATAATATGCCCCTTAATTTATGTGGACCTGAATAGCCATCATCATGACTTACAATAATCACAGCTAACAAGCTTTAGTGCATTACTTTTTAGGTTCAGGTCTGTCAATCCTTCTCTTTCTCCTGTACCATTTGGAGTGTTTATTCCTAATCAAAGATAGTTTCACATTCTGTCTTAAAACTTCCAAGGTCTCTCATTGCTTTCATCCAAGTATATGGACTCTTAGAATGTCTTCCTATACTCCTCTAAATGGGCTATTGTAACTGTCATACCCATCTATCTATATTACAAACAGAAAGTGCATGGATTCATGAGAAGCATTTTAGAGTAATGCTCATTGATGAATATAGTCTACCTACAATTCTGAGGCTTAATCCTTCCAATATAAAGATATAGTTCAAGATGCTTCCTCCTTCAATTTTCTAGCCAAGGTCTATATCCATAAGGGAAATGCTTGGCTAACCAGTTTACGCCATTCAAATGATGGTGTCGTCTCGTATAGAATTATGCTTTCATTTTGTCATATACTAGCACAATTTTATCAGTGATGATCGACAAACAGCTCATTAGTCCTGCAAATAGGTGCTTATTTTGCCATTGCGAAATGGAGATTGCAGATTATTAGGTCCCATTTTCCTTCTCTGCTCCTGCTGCATGGAACTCCTTTTTCACTTGCTGTCTAATTACTTTTCAACGCTTCCCAAGTTAATCTTGGAGATTGCCTACAGTGAGAGCAGCTCTTTGGGCTCTAATGTCTTCTGCAGTTCCTTCACCACATTGGTAACCACATCGTATGTGCAATTATTTAAACATTTAGTCTATGATTGGAGGCCATGTTTGGTTGCCAGGAATGAAAATTAGGAAATTCTTTCCATTCCTTAGAAGTGTATTCCTTAGAATAATCGTCGGGAATGATTAGTTCCAATTCCTGTCTTTGGATAAGTCCAGGTAAATCCATGGGGAATGAAGCAAACTTAGTAGCATACAATATAAAGTATAATTATATCAATATTAACATTAATATAATAATATTATTTTATAACATTGTTATAAATCACAATATTAATATACCATTTTAATAATAATAATAATAATAATAATATATTATTATTATTATTATTATTATTATTATTATATAACATTTGTTGATAGTTATCATATAAATAATATAAATGTAATATTATAATAACTATAAAATTATATCGTAGTATTTATAGTTTCATTATTGTTGTAACAATGTAATTGAATAACAAAATAATATCATAACTAATAATATTTCTAAGATATCATATATTGTTCAATAATATATTGTTTAAAATATATAATAATATTAATATAATGTATAAAGTAATATTAATATTAGTCTTACAACAATGTGTTGATATTCTATTATAATATTATACAACCAATAATATTAAGTAGTACTAAATGTTAATGTTATTGTTGTTATAAAAAAAGCAAATAGAGGTAATATGATAAACAATATAATAATATCCTATATTATTAGAATAACTATAAAATAAATATAATAATATTATGTACATAAGAATATAAATAAATAATATATAACATATTACAATATGATAGCAGTATTATTAATAATATATATATTTTTAATATAGTAAATATTATATGATATTTCAATTATATGTTAACATTATATATAGTTATACTAATATATATTATTTTGATATTATATTATAAATAAATAATTAATATTAATTAATGATATATATAATTGCATTTTATTGTTATTTGGGCATATATCCAACTTGAGAAGAGGACACCCAACCCTTTTCTTTTAGTACGGTTTTACGCCTTTTTTTTTATAATGAGAATCCAATATCCATGGAAATTAGCATTTCCATATCCAAATCATTACCAAATAGATGGAAATCTAATACTAATTCTCACCTCCCAACTCCTATCGACTAGATAGAGCCTTAGCCTAATGCCCTAATGTCTAATGAGAATCTATGCTTGACCGTGAAAATTTAATCTCGGCCTATCAATTAGATGCATAGCACATGCATGTGCTCTTCTTACCATCATGCCAATAAAGTTAACTTTTGCACATTGCTAAAATGTGACCGCCTATTTCCATCTCAATTTGTAGCTTACGATACCAAATTTTAGCTCGAAATCGAGCATCAATGTTATTGCTTGAACTATACGATTTATGTGTGTCACGCACGATATATAAAGTTTCAAAATTTGTGAATTCTTGATTCCAAAGAATAAATCTAGTTTGTCAATTTGCTTCACAAAATTTTATTTATTCCTATTTGTGGCATCCATGCTGCTGAGCATAAGTAGGTGGAATAGTACAGCATGTCAAGTTATGATTGGCATTGAGTTGAACAACAAGGGGCAAATGGAATTTATGGTAAAGTGACTAGAATGTGTTACTAATCATAAAAATAAAGAAAGCTAAGCTCTGCATCAAAAAAACAATAAAAGGAAAGCTAAGCTGACCTTTATCTCTTCTTCTGAAGGTGCTTTATAATGCTTACCAGGCAAGATTGTATTGAATTCGCTGCAGATTGTTTAACAGAAAATGATGATATTAGAATGATGGTATAAAGTATCAGTCAATTGAGGTTAACTAGAAGCAGATAGTCGCAGGGATGAAGGAATTCTTACTTGCAAAGAGCAATAAATGCACGGTGAAATGCATCAAAATCCTTAATGTCTTTAAAATATTTCTCAAAGACTTGATCGGTAGCTACTGACCCAACCCCAGGTAACCCTGTTGGAAAGAATAAAACAGTCTAGCTGAAATTGAAATTTGCATGATATGAATGAATTATAGAGTCAGAGAGTGGTGAGAGAACACAAAAATAGTATAATACATGACAAATCTAGTTAAAATAAGAAGGTTTCTTTGCACAGCTCTTTGGTGTTGCACCAGAGATATTAGCTTCCAAGAGTATTGAATAGAAGTTGATTTTAGCAGTTCCATTTACTAAATTAAGTTCTTAGCTCTCTTCAACAAGTCAATACAACTATCTACATTATGACATTGTACAAGAATTCCTAAGCCATGACATTAATTAGCTCAACCCATCCATTTCAGTTCATCAAAATAAATCCTTCATCTCTACTTATTGTTACCAAGGTTTGTATTCTTTGTCAACAAACTCATTTCCTACAACTTCTCTGCATCCTTCATCTATGAATTCCTTAATCCAAGTCCTTCTAATTCCTTCAGACAAATCTCAGGTCTTTATCTTTTACAATGACCACCCATAGTTTCTCTAAACATGCTCTTACATTTTCAACCAGTTCTCCATCACTAAATCCTTTAATAATCTCTTTCAATATACTAATTTTCAAATTCAACAAACATAGATTATCTTGTAATTTTGTCTTTCCTCTTTTATCAATGATGTGCAACTGGGAGGATGGTGAAGATAGCTTCTTCTATTAAGAAGGTGATTGTAGTCTTTTTAAAGTGGATTCTGGGTTTTAGGAATTATGCCATAAACTTAACCTAGAAATCTGATAGGGAGTCTTCAAGAAGTTTTCAGTATGTGACTTCTACTTATTGGATGTCAGGCACCCCAGGGAAAGTATTTGATAGAATATGCAACTAGAACTTTCTTGGCACTCCAGGGAAAGCATTTGATAGATTTCTCTTTCTTATTTCTTAGAAGGCCTCTCAGAATCCTTCAGTCTTACCCAAATTTCTATTTACCTACTTTGAATAAAACTTGAACCCCAAAAAATCCTTCAACCCTTGCCCTGCTTACTTCTTTCTCCCTCCATTTCTTTATTCTCCGTCTTTCCTTTTGACTTATGTTTATCCATTGTCCTATAGCTATCAAGTATATATCCTATATAAATGAAGAAGAAAAGGTAAGTTTTCTACAAGTGCTTGTCATTCCTCTTAGCCTACAATTGTTTATCTGTTGAGGCGCATCATGCAGTACTCGATGGCTGCCATCAGGAGATGGACAGTCATCAAACAAGGCATGCTTATATGTCAAACAGGGTATGCCTTGTTTGATGGCCATCCATCTTCTAACGACAGCTATCGAGTATTGCAGAGCACTCTGTGGTGCAAATAACACAATGTAGAGGATCCTGGGTCAAGTTCCAGATCCATAGACAGCAATTTCAAGCACATAGACTGTGGCAAACGAAACGTCATACCGCAGAAATCATTTATAATATTGCAAGTGAGACCCTAGCAGCACATCCGAAAGCTACAATATGAATGGATTCCTTAAACCATTGAAACATGTGATTCGCTATAGTCCGAATTGGCCTTGCAATCACCAATGATAATTGTCAATGAAAGATGCAACACCACAAAATGAACACTACAACATCAGCATCTTTAATGGACCGCCGAGATCACATGACTAATAATCATGGGTACTACTTAGTCTTACTGAAACATGTGTACAAAAATTAAGGCAACTCACATAACTGCAAAGAACATCAGATCCATTAAAAAATGAGAGAGAATAGCATCAGCAAAGAAAATTGTCAGTCTATTCAAATTTCAGAAACCATAACCATTGGAAGAAGTTATTTACCAGCTTTTCGCAATAAGCTCATGGGGATGCCCATCAGGCCCAAACAAAGATAGATCTCAGCAACAATGGAAGGAACTCAGATCAAGAGCCTGCTCGTGTGAGAGGATATGTGGGTGAGGAGGGTGTATATATACAAAGAAAAAAGAAAGAATAAACAAAGTCTTGGAACGAAGGAATGGGAAGTTTGGAATGGGATGCGTGCCTTCCCCCTTCCTTTTGTCATAACAGGCGTTGCTTGTGCTCGTCTTTGGATTCGTGGCCCGGGGGAGAAGCTTTTTGAGTTTACCTCACGTTCCAAGGCGTCGAGGAATCCTGCCAAAAAACCTTCAATAAACCGGGAGGAAAGGCTTGAACTCCATGTACAGCATGGTTCGGTTGGGTTTGGTTGGATCTGAGTTGTGTCAGCTTTGGGTTCGGGTCGAATTTTAGGTTTGAGACTGGACCAGGACCTGACCAATTCTCAGCCTGCGTTGGAGAGGAAGGAACGATTTGTGGTCGATCAAGCATGATGTAATAAGGTCAGTTTGGCAAGTTATTTGGGTCTAGCAACCTAATCGAACATTGGGTCTAGCTTCGATTTTGATCGTTTCAATATGATTTATTTATATGCTACATACCCCCAAACCCTTCATTAAATTGGGTATTGCAATCACCAGTGGTAGTGAACCAATCTATATTCCCCTTATGACATGCATCCCAAAAATCCCATGGCCTTGTTTATCTGGATGAGTATAGCTAATATACCCTCTTTCTTGTATCATTTTCTTTCTCTTAATTCGGCATGTTGTACCTACGTAAGAGCCGTATGAAATGCCATTTTACCAAAAAAAAAAATCTCATGGCCTTTTCAGTATTGTTGTCACTCCCTCATGAAGTGAGGAATGGTGCAATGTAGGGAAATTGTTGGATGTCATCGGTGTCTATGTTCCGATGAAAATTGTGGTATCCGGTGGTGGCAACGTAAATCAGTTCCTTACAAAGACTCTAATGATCTACAAATCTTGTGCGAGGTATCATGCAATCATTGGTTCATAGGAGTCCAGGAACAAAACCCTGTAAGGTTGAGGCAAATTTAGGTGAGAAGCAAATTACCTCAAGTAAGAAGTGAAAGGGTGCAAAGAGGTTAATACTAAAACCACCTCTACCAATTATGGTGCAATCTTGGCCATTCTTGCACTGTTTTCCTTCCATATCTCTGCATGCTAGCAAGAAAAATAATAGTCCACATGTCTGTTAGATGTTTCTTCACCAACCTTAATCTCCAGATGCTTTGCAAAGAAACAAGGGAGTCTAATATTCTAGCCATATTGAGTATGGACTTAAACATCTCTTATGTATTAAAGTATATCTAGAGAGTAGTAGACATCGAAAAAAACAACCGAAAAACTGGGCCTTTCTAGTATGACAAAGAGTTTGTACCTTACTTCTTCTATCCTTTGCTATTTTTATTTTCTTCTTTATTTTTCCCTATCTTTTGATATTTTCAGAGCTCTGTATTTACCTGATTTTCTAGTCTTAATAACTTTGATGATGGGAGCATGTCTTAGCTCTTTCCTTTTCGTTAAATAAAATGAAGTCAGGATCTTTTCATTGTATTATTTTTTTCCTTTCCCTTTACTTGCAATCCAAATAGAAACCTTTTAACTCATTCAAATCACGAATTTTTTAAATCATAAGATGACCGGTCGTCAATATACCTCTCGAACTCAGAAATTTTTAGTATAATCTATTATACATGAATATCATCTAATATACAAAATTGTACACCGCAATTATTATACATGGATCTCTAAAACTTGAGAGGATCCAAACTCCCAAAATTCAAATTTTAAACCTCCCCCAAGAAAGGTTGCCAACACTGCATCAATGCTCAATCATCTATTTTGAGCTATTAAATAGAAACTTTTCCAATGAAATTGTTGAATTGCTCTGTGGGGAGAGAGAGAGAGAGAGAGAGAGAGAGAGAGCATAACAAGATCATTTCACATATGAAAGAACAAACAAATCAAGAGCAATGTTATGGTAACTTGAAAAAATTCCACTTTGTCAACTCACTCAAAGTGGGCATCAAGAATACAACAACACAACGTTTGTAGTAGCCAAAGTATTCAGACGCACAAGGTCTCTATATACAAAAGCTATAAAATATGTATGTATATCTAAAAATAAAGGAAAAAAAAAATCTTGCGGGCTAACACCAGCGGTTAGCTCTCAGATCACCATCAGCTGCGGGAACGGCGGAGATAACGGCGACAAAGGCGGCAGGCTAAATATCCCCTTCCCGTCCCCGCTCTCCCACACGCTCGTCCAGCACGACGGCGTCAACGGGCACGCCGTCGATGACGGAATATTCTCCTTCCCCTCCTCATCCCCGGAATCCGGCGACCTCTCCCTCTTGATCGGCCTTTCCTCCTCCGCCACCGCGTCCTCCCTCCCCCTCTTCCCCGCCGCCGTCGCCGGCGGTTGCGGCTGGCGGATCCAGTCGGCGGATCTGCCGATCTCGTTGGGGAAGTTGAGAATAGCCTTGCTCCCGCGCAAGCGGTAGGCGGCACGGTCGTAGGCCCGGGCTGCCTCCTCCGCTGTTTCGTACGTCCGAGCCAAACCCTCGAGCCCCGCCGGTTTCGGGTCGCGGATCTCCGCCGCGAACTTCCCCCACGGGCCTGCCGCACCCCGCGGTACCGCCCGGAAGTCCGCCGGCTTCCCCGCTCCGGCCTCGTCCACTCGACCCTTCGCGCCGGCCGGAGGGAGATGGCCAGGGGGGCGGCAGGCGATTGGAGTCAAATCGGAACCACCCCAAGTTGTGGTTGGCGATCCGATCAGAGGCGGGATCATTGACGGCGATGATTCTGGGGGAGATCGGGGGAGTGGTTCGGCGAGGAAGGTGCTGTCGGATGAGGGTTCGGAGAGCCGAGGAATTCGTTGGTCATCCGCCATGGGGTTTGAATTATTTTTTCTTACCCAAAAGAGGAAAGAAAGAAAGAAGTCGCTAGAAAGAGGGAAGGAGGAAGTGGGTGCGGGATGGGAGTGATGGGGAAGAGGAAGGATATTTATAAGTGATAAGAAGGGAGTGAAGAAAACGTGGGAGGAGGAGGGAGGCAAGGAGTAGCCCGCTTTCCCTTTTGTGCGGAGAGGATTTGGTCAATGATTCAATTGTTTGGACTTTTGAGGGCTGATGCTACCTTTAACAAACCCGCGGAGGAAAGAGCGGAGCCGGTCAAAGATAACGGCCTCTTATATCATTTGGGAGCCATTTCCCTATTTTCTCCAGGATCAATTTTTGACGGCAGTATATATTTATTTTTGTAATATTTTTGTGGCTGTAGATAGTATTAGAATCTATGACATAATTAATTCAATGACAGTTATTAGATGGCTTTCTATTCATTGCAACTAAAATCAGACTTTATTCTTTTTCTGCCAAATTGCTTGACAATTGTTACATTTTTTATTTTCATTTAAAATTATATTATATATATATATAGATGGTGTATTATATAGCCAATTATACTGAATCAATGTTTTGAGATTCTAAGACACACCATCCTGCTCTATTATTAAGTATTTTGTTTGCTGATTCCCGCGATTTACTTATACTTGTTTGGTTAATTTATCCATTTTTACCAAAAAAGAAAGAAATACTTTTATATACATTCGTATATACATAGAGACATTATACATACCACACATATCTATATGTATATACATATACCATACATATATATATATATTATATATATATATATATAATATGTATGTATGTAATATGTATATATACACATAATTTTGTACTATATTTATCATCAATAGTCACAAGTAGCATTGGTGGAATTGGTAAAGCACATGGAGCATAAGTGATAAGAGGTGAGATACTGGTGCCTTCCATTACTTCAAATTCTCATTAGCATTGTATGTGAAGAGTGGCGACTTTTTTTTTATATTGTTATAAGGATGCACCTTTATATTTTTAGAATTTTAAACACTCCATCACATATACTGTAGAAATTAGTGTATCTTCTTTGAGTGTGTTTTTTTCTTTTCATTATTAGATAAAATTATTTTGAGCAGTTGATGAGGTTAAGAGATGCCACCTCTAGAAGTGTTACTAACTCAAAGCTCCATGGGCCCACTAAGCTTTGCATCTTATATCTCTTAAAAAGGAAACTCCTAATGCAACGAGCTGATAATGGGTATATGCATGTCTCCCAATACTGAAGCCTTCAAATTTGATGGAATATACAATTAAAGTTAAATCTTTGGCCATGCTTGCAATCGAGCTTATACGATTGATCATCTTCACACTAGACTTTTTTTCTTCTCCAATTAGCATCTTTCCTTTTCTACTTTAATGTACATATTTTTTGGTAAATACATGCAAACTCTTTCCGCTATAATTGATAAGGAGAAAAAAAGAAAAGTACCATCAAAAATAAGTAAAAATTTTTGGTTTGTCAAATAATAATATTCATGCAAATACTTTTTTTTTTTGAATAAACAACATGTATCACTTCTGCAAAATATTAAGGACCTTTTTTATGTTGTTTTTTTTATTCCCTACAAACAAAAAAGTGAAAAATAGCCTGGTTATTAATGTTGAAGATGGTATTTGCACCGGAACTTGTGTCATTCAATGCTTTTATTTTCAAATTTCTAAATTGTATATTTGCTTCCAAAGCAGTTTTATACTACCGTTTGTTCAGTTTAATTAAACTTTTTTTGGATTTTTGAAAATAAAAACAAAAAACAAAATAATTCCATGCGGGCCCTAATTTGGCATAGCTTTCCGCTTGAATCTAAGTCCTTTTTCTTCTTTCTTTCTTTCTTTCTTCTTTCTCCCTCCTCCTCTCTTCCTCTCTCTCCCTTCTCTTCCTTCCTTCTTCTTCTTTTTTTTTTTTTTTTTTTGGTAAAGTGCTGCGCATCTTCATATAGGTGAATGTGAATACAACATCCAGATCACAGAAAAGTAAAAAAAGTACAATATGGAGGAACGTCTGATACAGAGTCCAAAAAAAACCTTTGGAATGCCGGACGACAAAAGAGGCGACCCAGTCTGCTGCCCGGTTGCCTCCCTAAAAATGAACGCCTGGAAAGTCAGCCAGTCTGAGTCGTCCTACAAGACTCTCGGATGAGGGGATGATCATCCCCAAACCGATCTATCCTCTGAATCCAGTCGATCATCAAATGAATCACCCTCAAGTACAACCCGCTCGGCACCAAGTACTGCTTCGCATAGGATATACCCTCTCAGACTGCCTGCAACTCTGCCTCAGCCACTGTAAGTCTGGCATGCGCCGTCTTTCAGGTACAGATAATTCGACCCTCCAGTCATATCATCCACCCAAGTCCGTTTCAGCGTAGAGAAAAACGGCTTTCCCAGCAGCGTCACGGCACATGCATGCCGTCCTTCACATGGGTGAGAAAGTCAATGTCTTCCTACCGTTGGATGGACGGCGACGCAATCGGACGACGAGACGACGGGTGGACTTCCGTCAGAGCACGATCCTTGTCTCCCCTTCACGTCGATACCGGGTAGAGAATCTATGGATGGATGGAAGAACACCTATCCACTCGCAGATCCGTCACCTTACCCCTTACAAAACCAAATGGGAGATTAAGCTAACGCCTTCGGCCTTCGCCCCTTCCGCACTGGACAGTCCGGATCTCGGAGGGTATGTTTACCGGGCATGGTGGGATGAGTCAAAAGTTCAACACGAGCTTTCGGGTTTTGTTTTTTTGGGGAAGAGTTTTAAAGCCACGTGCAAGTATGACCAGATCGTCTTTATGCGGAAATTATGAAGTATGATTCACGAACTGATGATTAATTTGTTTGACGTGAGAGTAGAGTGGACTGCCACGAGTACGAAAGAAATATTTGATGATTTAATTAATCATCTCATGATGTCTGTCTCCTGGACGGCTAAGAACAGGTCCAGATGATTTAATTATTGAGCTAAGTGGAGGAAATGCTAGCTGAATTGTAGGTAATTAGCCCTAGATATATAAAAAAATATAAATATATAAATAAATCTACCTCGTCCTATCATCTTAAGTCTTTGAGACAAGTGGTGAAATTTAGAGTAGCTGGAAATTTAGCCCAATCCAACCCATTACAGTACTTACATGGTTACCCAAAGCAAAGCACAAGATCTAATGTGTTTCTTCCAACAAAATTTAAATATTTACCTAAAGCAAGCTAACTTAATCTAACCTTATTTAATCAAAGCTGATCAAATCTAATATAGTCAACTTAAATTTACCCTACTTTGGTTGTATTGCGATTTCAATCCATTTAGCCAGGTCGGGTTCGGGCTAGTCTGGTTGGGTTCAAAATCAGGTTCGGTCACAGTGAGGGTTAACTAATTTGTAGTTAGTTAGGTTTCATCAAGACACACGGATTTGATTTGATTCTTAAAACTATGGAGCCTAGTGATTAATGAGGGTGGGAAGGGTAGAGCACCTTCTCCCTAGCTCTATAAACCAGCAAATCCCGTGAGGAGGGTGTTTGGTATATGGTGATATGGGATGAAGATGATAAGATCACCATATTAGGTTGCACCATGGTGATTCTATGTGGCAGTGATTGAAAATTACCCTCACTCCTCAAATCACTATCCAACCTGGGGACGAGAAGATGGGTATCGAAGATCATCTTAAGATAGTGATTTTGGGTTAAAATTTAGGGATAAAAAATGCTACTCAATTTTAGCAGAAAAAAATAGTATATTAATATACTATTAATATATTATATCTATATATTAAAAAATAAAATATAAAAAATAGAATTTAATTTTTAAATCTTAATTATTTGATAAATCAATTATGTAAACAAATAGTCGCAATACATGTAACAATAGATATTGTCCTAAGTGGTCTGATGAACAGATAGCATTGGATGTGGAGGGGAGAAGTAGGTGAGGTGCAACCCTCGTAATCCTTATTCAATTACAAATTCCCAACTAATCATCGTCCATGCTCCCAAACCAAAATGATCAATTTTATTTTTGTGCAAGAAAATAAAAAAGATCAAATCTTGAAAATAAATATAACAAAATATCTAACCCCAAACAAACAAGATCATTGTTTTGAGCAAGATAAAGGGAAGGGGGGATCATATCTTGGGGCAAATATGATTAAATGGCCATCCACAAAACAAAAACCAAAAAAGCTCTACACAAAATCAAGAAAATAATCTAAACTTTAGCATTCATATTTATCTAGAAAATCCGAGAGAGGTTAAAGAAGATGGAATAAACCAAGAATCTTACCTTGAGAAGTCATTACTCTTGTCATGCTTCAAGCTCATATTGCTTTCAATTCGTGGTTCGGCTTGTCTGATGGACAAGAAAATATATAAAAGAAACCATCAATAAACAAATCTTCCAATAGATAAAGAAAAATAAAGTGGATTCAATTTGATTCAATCTTGTTTGCATCAATTTGATCGAGAATCTTTACCGTCTTTTTCTTACCAATGTCAAGTTCAACATTCGAATCTATCTAACAAATTCCCATTGTCGAAAACCTGAGATTTTTAATATTGGGAAAAAAAAAGAAAGGCTAAGAAAAAGAATAAACTAAAAATCATACCTCGAGATATCTATTATTCTTACTGCTCATGGAGCTTGCACTACTTTCGTGGGTTGGCTCGCCTGATGGGTGACAAAATGCATAAAAGAAACCATCAATAATCGATTTTTCAATAAATAAAGAGAAATATATTAGATTCTAATTTGATTCAATTCTATTTTTATCTATTTGATCGAGAATATTTACCCTCTTCTTCTTTTTAATGTCAAGTTCCAGCATTCGAACTAATCTAGCAAATCCTTATTCTCCAAAATCTTGAGGTTTACGACATTGAAAAATGTTAAAAGAAAGATGGGATAAACCAAAAATCGTACCATTGCTCTCACCATGCATCGATCTTGTGCTGTTTTCAATTTGTGGATCGGCTCATTTGTTAGGTAAGAAAATATATAAAAATAACCATCAATAAAAAAGTTCTACTATATAAAGAGAAATAAAGTGGATCTCAATTTTAATTCAATCCTATTTCAACCAATTTGATCGAAAATCTTTATTCTCTTCTTCTTGTCGATGTCCTTTGATATGGCATCAAAATCTATCTCTTCATCTCGCTAGCTTGAGAATACCAGAGAGAAATGGAGGAGAGGATTTTTAATTGATCTATGTTCAGAAGAATCCTAATTAATTACGAAATGATAAATCTTTCCTTTTTAACCAATGTCATCTTTCCACTTATATCTATTTTTAGAATGTTCTTAATAGGCGGGTGATTTTAAATTTCAAAAATCCCTACTCCTAAAATCGGACTGACGTGGTTTCTTGATAATGTGGCAGGGATGCTATTCTCTCTTATTTTAATTAAAATTTTTGTGAATTTCAAGAAAGGGGAGGGACTTTCTCTGTTCTATATGTTTAATAGGTTTATAGAGATGTGATATCAATTTTTGGTTTGCTAGAGGTGGAAGGAGGGTTCAAAATCTTGAATTTGACAAAATGAGAAAAAACTTAGAAAGGTAATTCAAATAGTTGGTTAACCAACTAGGAGTCTAACTGGAGACTTAGGACAGTCCTGGTCTAGTGCAATAGTTTCACCTTGCATGATGCAATCTTATAATACTCTGGATGGGCATGACAGACCACCTTGATTATTTTTCTTCTTTCTAGTTCTTAAATATTGTGAGGATCCGTGCGGGCGTGTGTTTAGTCCCACATCGATTATTCGTTGGGTAGATCTTGGGTACTTATACAGGATCAAGGAACCCAAATAATAACTTGGCGGCTAGCCATTTTGGGTGAGATCCTGGGTTGTTACAAATGGTATCAGAGCGGACCCGGCCCATAACCTATGTGGACTAGGAGATACTACAGCACAGATCTATTGAAGCTGACCACGAGCTGATCGTGGTGTTTTGTGATTGGATTCGAATGGATTTGAACCCTTAGCCTGACGAGGACGTCAGGACTTGAACGGGGGGAGTATGTGAGGACCGTGCGGGCGTGTGTTTAGTCCCACATCGGTTATTCGTTGGGTAGATCTTGGGTACTTATACAGGATCAAGTAACCCAAATAATAACTTGCGGCTAGCCATTTTGGGTGAGATCCTGGGTTGTTACAAATATCTTGTACAAGGCTAAAATGGGCTAGCAGAAAACCATTGTTTGCATTTTGGCAACCCAAAGTAACTTTATTTATTATAAAAATAATACTTAGGAGGGAATATAGTTTCTTTTAAAGCTATGAACAGGTGGCTGCATTCGCTCTGAGAAATTTGTTGATTCCAAAGAAGGTCAGTTTTATAGTTCTTAGAGGGATGGATTGCTTTTTGTGTATCACAATTTTTTTCCCCTACAATCTAAGGCACAGATTTGGATTTATATATTATTTCAAATGATGCTCAATCAAAGGATTATTTGTTCATTGGCAGTGATCTTTCGTTGTGCAATATACATGATGCATTCGAATAACATAGATGGATATGAATCTTACATTGCCAAACCATTTCGGATGATGGCATGCCTGCAGGTACATGGCTCGTCTCTTTTTTAGAAAAATAAATTTTTTGGCATGTAGCTACTTCTATAAGGATTTTTTTTTTTTTTTTTGCTCTACTGCATGTAATTCCAAGTATCCCATGGCTATTTGATGGAGTTAATTTTTTAAGGTTTTTTCATAAATACCATTCTAAAAATTTAAATTTAACGTGAATATCTTTTTAAAATTTATATTTATTTCTGTACCCTCATAAAATACTATTTTTGTATAAATGCTCCTAATAACTGTTCTTCTAATACCGTTAATAAAAATCATATTTATTTTAATTAAAAATAAAATAAAATATTAATATAACTTTTTTGTCTTCCATCGCAATCATCTTATAATTTTAAAGCAGGTATCCATTAAGGGTATTTTAGTCATTTTGATTTAAAACCATTAATTTTTTAACAACATTTGATGGTGTGGATACATATACAAAAATAAAGATAGAAAAAGGTATAATAGCAAAAGAAGTATTTTACAAGAGTACACATGCAAATATCAATTTTAGAAGGATATTCATACAAAATTTAATATTTAAAAGAATATTCATGCAAAAAAATCACGCCTTTTTAAACTCAAACAGAGAAAAAGGGGAAAGGTAAAACTTCATTATAATTATTAAAGTTCAGATTATAAAATTCAAATCCAAAATTTTTTTTCTCACCAAGCAAAGAGGTGAGATGATTAGCACAAGCTCCTATTTATGATTATATGGTGAAGAATGTGATGCTCAATCTTAAACAACTTTCATGTGATAGTTAATAATATGCCTAATATATAGTTAGGTACCACATATTCATCAAACACGGCTTCAAAGGATTACTACATCATAATCTACTTTTGACCATTTCTCTCCTTTCATGCACGTGCGAGGCACTTCCCAGTTACGCCACATTTGGCTGCTTTTGAGGAAAGCTCGCGGAACCCACCGCACCTTGGTCCGACGTCGCGGTATGCGCGCACGTGAAGATTTGCGGCATTCTGACTTCAAAGGGAAAGACTCGAAGGCTCGCAGAACCCACCCAACGTCGTCGTATTCGCACACGTGAAGATTAGCAAAAAAGAAAAAGACGTCCCTTTACTTGATTTTCTTTAACATGCTAACGAATCTAATAGTAATAATAATAATAATATTATTATTATGTACAAGATCTTGTTGACCCCCTAATGGATTTTGATGAATACAAAATACTAGAGTATAATTCCCTTTATATTAACAATTTATTTGAGAATTTCAGGTATTTAACTAAGAATATTGTTAAGAATTGTCAAGGCATGTTCCCATATTTTTCAAGAATTTTTTAAAGATTTTTTGAGATGAAGAAAACAGATCAGGGACAGTTGAGACGTCTCCGGTTTGTCCCAGAGACGTCTCTGGCACGAAGAGGATGAATTGGCACGTCTGGAGACGTCCCGGCACCTGGCGAGGCGTCTCGCAGGGTCGGAGTCGACTCCCGACTCTGCGGAGTCGACTCTCTCAGAGACGGCAGAAAGGCCGATTTCAAGGGATGCGCGCGAGTCGTCTCCGAAGGACGCGGAGTCGTCCCCACGCATAAAAAGCAAACTTCCCGAGACGTCCCCAGAAAGCGCGGAGTCGACTCTCTCAGGGGATTCCAGAGGACTTGTTTTTTGGTGATAAGACTGCGGAGTCGTCCCCATGCAAAAAGCGCAAACATCCCGAGACGTCCCCCGTAAAGTGCCGAGCCGACTCTCTCAGAAAAAACAGAAAAACAAGCATTCAAGCTGTTCTTCTTCAGAGACGTCCCCGTAAAGCGCCGAGTCGACTCCAAACATCGTCAAAAGAATTTTTATACAGCCGAGACGTCTCGCGTTCAAGCGGAGATGTCTCCGGAGCGCCCTGGGACGCGACTGACACACTTTTGCAGGTTTGTTTGAATTTCAAACGGCTATATTTTTGTGTCTAACGGATCTATTGCTTGTAGGGCTATAAAAGGGAGCTTTTAAGTGCCTTTAAACAACTTCTCACCAACCAAACACAAGATCATTCAAGAGAGAAGAAAGAGAAAGAGGTTCAAGGGAGTTAGTGCTTTCAAGAGGAGAAATCAAGTGCATTCAAGCTTTTCCATCTGATTTCGTGCTCAACTACTCACTCCCACTCGGCATTCAAAGCTCGCATTCAAGCAAACGTGATCCACATCGGAAGAACCACCATCACCCACGCTTCCAACGGCAAAAAGGGTTCTTCCGGTTTTGTTGTTTTTCATTGATATATTTGCTTTCTTAAGAGCTTTTAAATCTTTGTAAAACATTTGATTATTGTGCTTGTTCCAGTCAAGGGACTTGGAACAAGGGATAGGCGTCCCAAGCCTAGGTTAAATTGGGGGATTGTAGAGTTCGTTGTTAGCCCGGGGTAAAACAACGAGTTGGGTAGTGCACTCGCAAAACTACCGGACTGTAATCGCTGATTATAGTGGAAATTCCCAAAGGTGTTTGGAGAGTGGATGTAGGAGCAGTGGAAGCTCCGAACCACTATAAATCTTTGTGTGTTTGCGTTTGATTGTGGTTGCAACTTTAGCTTCACCTTTGCACATACACTTGTGTGTTTTGTTTTAATTAGACAAAAAGTTTTAAAACACCCAATTCACCCCCCTCTTGGGTGACCATCTCTGGGCAACAAGTGGTATCAGAGCAGGTGCTCTGTGTATTTCTTGAAGACCTAACCGTCTTTGCCAAAGATCAAGATGGCAACACCCTTTAACAATGTTCTTGCTGAGGAGCAGGCTACCAATAGACCTCCACTCTTCAATGGGACAAATTATTCCTATTGGAAGACTAGAATGAGAATTTTTATTCAAGCACAAGATTATGCCTTGTGGAGGGTCATAATCAAAGGACCACACGAACCATATCACATAGTTAATGGCATTCAAGTTCCCAAACCTGAAGAGGATTGGGATGAGAATGATAGTAGGATGGTTCAACTCAATGCTAGAGCCATGAACTCATTATTTTGTGCTCTAGATGTAAATGAGTTCAATAGAGTCTCCACCTGTACTTCCGCCAAGGAAATATGGGATAGGCTTGAAGTTACCCACGAGGGTACCAATCAAGTCAAAGAGTCTAAAGTGAATATTCTAGTTCACAAATATGAGTTATTTAAGATGGAACCCAACGAAACTATATCATGCATGTTCACACGCTTCACTGATATAATAAATGGTCTAAAGAATTTGGGTAAATCTTACACTAACCCAGAACTTGTGAGTAAAATTCTCAGGTCCTTGCCAAAAGCTTGGGAAGCGAAGGTCACGGCGATCGTAGAAGCTAAAGACCTCAACACATTGGCACTTGAACAACTATTGGGCTCATTGATGACGCATGAGCTCACAATGAAGCAACATGAAGAAGATGTGCCAAAGAAGAAGACAATCGCACTCAAGGCTACTTCAAGTGTTTGTGAAGAAGAAAGCAGTGAGAGTGAAGAAGAAGTGAAGATGAAGACTTGGGTTTAATAGTAAGGAAGTTCAAAAAATTCGTGAGAAGAAAGAAACCCTTCCCAAGAAAGAAGTTTGGAGGGAGAAATGATTGGGAAAAGAAAAAAGAAAAAGAAAGAGACCCAATCATATGTTATGATTGCAAGAGACCGGGACACATCCGCTCCGAATGCCCTCAACAGAAGAAGCACTATGGAAAGAAGAAGAAGAAGGCGTTGAAAGCAACTTGGAATGATAGTGACACATCCTCCTCCGAGGAAGAGAAGGAAGAGACCGCAAACTTGTGCTTCATGGCATTCGACGACGATGAGGTATGTCAAAGCTCAACTACAGATTTTACTTTAGAAGAATTATATGAAGCTTTCCAAGAGCTCATGAGCGATTGTAGTATGTTAGGAGCAAAAAATAAAGAATTAAAAGCCTCCAATCAAAAACTAAAGGATGACATTAAAAACCTATTGATTGAGAAGGAGAGCTATGAAATGATAACACCATTGACCTAAAGAATAAAAATTCAAAGCTTAGCATTGAAAATGAAACGGCAAAAACACTCATTAAGGAATTAAATCTAAAAGTCAAATTCCTACTCAATAGTAATACCTCACTTGCACAAAATGTTGAATCCCTTAAAAATGATAAGGAAGAATTGGCTAAAGAAAATTTGGACCTTAAAAATGAGGTACACAAGTACAAACCAATTGTGCAGAAATTTACACATAGCTCTGAAAAAATTCAATCTCATTCTATCCAATCAAAGAGCTGTTTTTAGTAAAGCCGGATTAGGATACAAAACCAGCAAACAACAAAAATATCTAAAGAACTTTTTTGTGAAAGCAAAAGATTTCAAAACTGAAAAAACCTACATGCTTTCATTGTGGGAAAAGTGGACATAAAGCCTATTCTTGCATTCAAAGAAAGATTCAAACTAACCAGAATACATTTGTAAAGGATAAAAATACAACTAAAGTGTGGGTGCCTAAGGAAAGCAACTACACTAACCAAGAAGGACCCAAAAAAACTTGAGTACCTAAGAGCTTCACGTGATTATTTTGCAGGTATGCCTTGCAGCCGGGAGCAAAAAGAGAATGTGGTATCTTGATAGCGGTTGCTCAAGGCATATGACCGGTGATGAGAGCCTTTTCGTCACCTTGAAATCAAAAGAAGGAGGAGTAGTCACATTTGGAGACAATGCCAAAGGTCAAATCATTGGCGTTGGTAAAATCTCCATATCACCCTCCTCATTTATTGACAATGTATTGTTAGTTAATGGATTAAAACATAATTTATTAAGTATAAGTCAATTTTGTGACAAGATATTTAAAGTGTCATTTGAATCTTCCCTATACATAATTAGTAGTCCAATTGACAATGAGATCATACTTATGGGACATAGGCGTGGAAATGTTTACATGGTAGATCTTGATGATCTCACCATGAAAGATGGCCAATGTCTTGTAGCCATGGATGCCAAGGTCAATGAGACTAGCTGGCTATGGCATCGTAGGTTAGGGCATGCTAGCATGGATTTAATTTCTAAATTGATTACAAAAGATCTAGTCAAAGGACTACCAAAAATAGACTTTGAAAAGAACAAAATTTGTGCTGCATGTCAACTAGAAAAACAAACAAGAAGTTCTTTCAAGTCTAAGAACATAGTTTCAACATCAAAACCCTAGAACTAATTGATATGGATTTATTTGGACCCACTAAAACTGCTAGTCTAGGGGGTAAGAAGTTTGGTCTTGTAATTGTTGATGATTTTTCACGTTTTACATGGGTTTCATTTCTTGCCCACAAAGATGAGTCCTTTTCCGCTTTTATCAAGTTTCATAATAGGATTTCGAATGAACTTAATCTTAAAACTAAAAGCAATTAGGAGTGATCATAGTACCGAGTTTGAAAAGCAGCATTTTGAAAAATTTTGTGAAGAAAACGGTATCAATCACAATTTCTCGGCCCCTAGGACACCCCACACTACCAGAAAACACGCGTATAGTGACGGAGATTCCCGTCACTATACCGTGTTTCCGGTTACTAATACGGAATTTGTGACTGGAGCTCCCGTCACGAAATTAGTTACAAAAACACGCGTCACTAAATTCTCAATGACGGCGGCGATTCCCGTCACTAAACTCCGTGACAGAGCCGCCGTCACTAAGCCGTTACAAATCCAAAAAATTAAATATTTAAAAAATTACATATTTTCCGTCACTAACCAGTCATTGAGTTAGTGACGAAGATAACTTGGTCACTGATTTTGTCACAGAATTCGGTCACAAATTTGGTCACTGATTTGTCACAACCTTCAGTGACAGATTTAGTCGTCACAGACATGGTCACAAATTTTGTCACTAAATTTGTCACTAATTCCGTTACTGACTCACTGAGCAAAATCAATTTTTAGAAACCAAAATCCTGTCACTAAGTTTATATTAGCTCGTCACAATACTTGGTAAACTATTCAGTAACCAAATTTGGTCACTGGTCACATTCCAATAATCTGGTATTTTTGGTACATTGATTGGCTCATAATAAAAGAAAAATACAAGCTAGAGCCTCATCCAGTCATATGCATAAACAAACAATGGAAGTGTTCTGCTGAAAGCTTTTCATTCAGCATCTCTCCTTCCAGAATATAAGAGACATATATAAATGTCGTCAGTATATGATTCCAATGGACTGACATAAATGACTTCAACTCTGTCAACCGGGAAGGAGTCGGAATAAGAACTTGTACTCGTTCAGATAGAAAGCCAGCAGTATGCTTTGACCCTTTGCTTTTGCATTGCCCCTTGTTGTTTCCTTTAACCTATTTCATTCCATTCATCAGAGGGGCAAAAAAAAAAAAA